>NC_139626.1:40356666-40376666 GCF_964638095.1 Poromitra crassiceps | reverse complement strand
TCCTCAGTCTCTAACGAGATGACTTCCCGTCCCCCTTTAGATGAATCTGAACCTGTGTCTCCTGCTACAAACCAAACGCCACTCGCTCCTTCTCCTTCCCATTCTTCCCCTCAAGTCTCCAAAATGGCGCCCTCTCCCACACCCCCCGTTAACCCTCCAGCAAACCCCCCGCCATCTTGCTCCACGCCATCCTCCTCCACCATTGCTCCCACCGCCGTCTCTCCTCCCCCGACCACCCCGGCTCCTTCTGCGTCTCCCAGCACTCCCCCTAAGCGCACCTTTGCTGCCATGGCCAAGCGGGTGATAATGCAGGAGAGACTTAGAAAAGCAGAGGAGGAGGAATGCAAGGCTGACGAGGAAGGTAAGAATGTGCAGAGAACTTACTGTAAGACACAGAACACATCATCACGCAATGAGGTGACTCCCTTTTTTACCATCCGACTAAGGGAGGCCTTGTGGAAAAATCTTTGTCTGTCTGTTTGTCTGTCTGTTTGCAAGATATCTCAAAAAGCTATGAACAGATTTGCATGGAACATTGTAGGAAAGTAGCTCATGGGTCAATTTAGAACTGTCTAGTCTGGCTTGCCATACTATCTCCACACTTTCGTTTCGCGCTGCACCAGCGCAGGAGAGTCTGGCTCAACTCATTCCGATATAGCAGGGGGAAAAGGCTCTGTTGTCTTTACAACCATCCACCGAAAGTGCCAAGCAGGCCTGCTTTATTGCACAATCCAAATCTTCGTCAAAACGTGCCATTTTCAGCATGTAGGTTGCTAGCTTGCTAGCTAGCGTTGTTGTTGTTTCACAGCGGCGGAGGCATTTGAGAGCGGTAACACGCAGGGAGCGGAAAGGGATTTCCCTTCGCTCCAACTGAAATGGCCGGAGCCAATGGCAGAGCTTACTGGACTACGAACTGATTACCTTCCCATGCCCACTGGCCAAAAAGGGGGTGTGGCCAATCACAAAAGGCGCCTAACTAGGAAATCCACTACATTTAATGAGATTGCTGTAAGTGAACCAAACAAATTCCACCAGTAAGAGGCTTTATTGACAGTGACATTTGAAACAAGGTTACAGGCAAATTGCGTGAACCCCTTTGCTTAAAGGACACTGGAGAGGCAGGAACTGTTGTGATACCTTATGCAATTAACAGGTATTAGTGTGACATAGGAGCTTGGTATGGGGTTGACAGAGCGCTAAGATGTTGGCTTGGGATATCTGTACAGAACATGCACACCACACTATCCACTCCACCTCTGACTTCTTGTCATTCTCATGTTTCAAGATGTTATGTCAGTGGGATGCATCATAGCTGGCTGTGAATATGTCCATAGATCTTAAACCCCAGTTTAATTGATTAGGTCTTCTGTTACAGACAAAAGGGCAAGGGCATTTTTGAGAGGAATTTTATTTTGTAACAACATTTCAGTTGCTCCTCTCCTCTTCTCTCCTCTCCTCTCCTCTCCTCTCCTCTCCTCTCCTCTCCTCTCCTCTCCTCTCCTCTCCTCTCCTCTCCTCTCCTCTCCTCTCTTCTCCTCTCCTCTCCTCTCCTCTCCACCAGATGAAGAACCTGAGGAAGACTTGTCCTTGGAGCAGTTGGAGGAGAAAGCCAAAGCTGGTGATGCCAGAGCACAGACCCATGTGAGTAAAAAAACACACACACACACACACACACACACACACACACACATACACGCACACAAGCACACACGCACACACACACACACATGCACACACACACACAGACTGGCACTTGGCACTGTTGTGTTTTCAGTTCGTCTGGTCATGAGCCCGTGTGTCTATTTTCAGCTGCTTGGAAGATGATACCGTGCTTTCAATATAAAGTCATGATGATGATGATAGTCACACACTGGCATTATTATGAACACTATGACAGTGTAGTACAGCATGCATTCAATACATGCACTGAATTCATACTCAGCAGCACTGACATATTAACACTCTATTATTCCCTCGCCCCCTCCTCCCTTCATTCACACGTAGCACAATTAAAGGGACAGTTCAGATTTGTTTTAATGTGGGGTTGTATGAGGTGCTTGCCGACAGTTACCATACTACATGCAGTAGAATGCAGTGAACAGTGCCATTTCATTTCATTTCATGTGTAATTTTGTAGGGACAGATATACATACATGATATACATACATAGAACATTTAGCAAGAAACAGTCTGATGTCATATATCACAACATTTATAGCCTAAGCTCATTTGCAATGCCCGCCCCTAGATGTTAATAAAAGCAATATTAAAAGCAAACGAGTGTGAACAGGATCATGAGCAAAAAAAAACTTAAAGAAACTTAAAAAAGAAATACAAAAGGAAAAAAATAAAATAAAATGCTCCATACTGCTCATAGTGTTCAGCTAAAACAGGGTGTAAATGATGTCTTTTCAAGTCAACTTTCCATCTCAGGGCCTGTGGAGACTTTCTGCTGCTGACTCTGTTCACACTCAGCAGACAGCTCTACTTGCGTGAGGCGGCCGCTCTCCATTTTCTCCAAAGCATTTAGCAGTACACTGACTGTCGGTCAGTACCTCATGCAACCTCACATAAAAAAAAAAATCTGAACTATCCCTTTAACATGTACTGTATAATGGCTGCTGCTTTTGACTTGCCACAGAGCTCCATTGAAAAAGATGCTTAAATAAAGAGTCAATTAAAAAGAAAAAAAGAAAAGAAAAAAAAACGCAAGAGAGGCTGGAAACAGAAAGTGGGTTGGGGGTGGAAGATGAACCCAGACTTTGCATAACACCCGGCAGCTCTGAAAGGGTAAATTCCTGGGGGCGGGTTCTGTGCAGTAAGCATGTGTCTCTGACCATCTCGTGTCGTATGTCATGTACATGCCATGCACCTATAGTAACTAGAGGGGCTGTATGTATGTCAAAATATCTCAGAACATTCTAAGCAAATCCCCAATTTCTGTAGACTTAGTGGTTGGATGCACATAAAGTGAGACTATGTCAGACACACTAAATGCTATCTCACAAGTCACAACACATGTCCAACATATCACATTTACATTAACATGCATGCCAATAAAGGCCTAACTATAATTGCTATTGTATACAGTAGCTATATAACATGGATGCAGACAGGAAGATACTATGACACCATAAACAGAGCAAGTGAACACCCCCCCCCCCCACCCACCCACCCCCCAACAGGCACATTTAATGATACTTGTGTGAGAAAGGGAGGTAGGGAAGGAGGTAGTTCTGAAATGACACTTAGGATAAGAAGCATTCGTCTGATATGGCCCTGTAGCGCTGCTGTTAGCCATGACGCAGTGTCTGAAGGCCACAGAGGCAGAGGATCATGGGTTGTGTAGTTCAAGTTGCAACAAGTTAAATTTGATATTTTTTTTATTGTATTATGAGTTGCTACAAGGTCTTATGGAAATTACACCCATCGTTTTCAGTTTGGATGGACTGTCTGTCAGGCCGTACTGTAGCTGTACTTTTACAGTATGTTCTATTACGTTGACTCTGTTTGAAGCAACAGCAAGGCCAAACTAGCAGAATTCTGACTGGTTAATGATCCTTTCCTCTCATTTCCTCTCTTCCACTACATTGTATTTGAAGTGGGTGTATCAGATAGAACCCCAATCTTCTCATCTCAGCTCTCTCTCTCTCCTGCGTTTCAGCTGGGTCAACACTACCTGCTTTTGGCTGAAGAGAAGGATGCAGAGCTGAATAACTGTCTGGCTGTCAATTGGCTGATCGAAGCGGCTAAACAGGGAAGAAAGGGTGCGGCGCGGCTCCTACAGCGCTGTTGGATCTACAACAAAGGTAAATGTTGAACGCAGGAATCATGTAGGCGCATCGCCATCTGCATGTGTGTGTGTCTGTTTGTGTTGGTGCTCACCTGCTATATGTCTTTCTCTGTTAGGAATCACTCCAGAGAACGAGGAGGATGTGCGCAAGTTGTCCACAGAGAGTAGGTTTGAGCAAGCGGTACGTAAGGCGGCCATGATGATGTACTGGAAGCTCAACCCAGACAGGAAGGAGAAGGTGGGAGTGGCTGAGATGCTGGAGAATGTCAGCCAGGTCAACAGCATGCAGGGTAGGAAACACACACCTACCCACACCTACCACGGACCACACACACACGGAGGCAGGCCCATGCACACACACAGACACACACACACACACACACACACACACACACACACACACACACACACACACACACACACACACACACACACACGCATGCATGCATTGAGGGTAAAAAAAAAACATCAACACCATATCAAGTAATATGTCTACTTCCCTGTCTGATGTATGGGCTGCCTGGAATGTTGTTATAATACTGTATGTAGATTGCAGCCAAATATATCACAATATTACCTTTTGTGAGTATTTGCAGCTGCCGTAGCGAAACGCATTACATGTCACTTCTCGCCAATAGGTGGCACCACCAGCAGGATTCCCAGTCCGACCTCAAACCAGACCCAGAAAGTTTTAGAGAGCATGGTCAGCAGCGAACGTAAGTATCTAGGGAGGAGGGAGGGAGAGAGAGAGAGAGAGAGAGAGAGAGAGTGAGAGAGAGAGAGAGAGAGAGAGAGAGAGAGAGAGAGAGAGAGAGAGAATACACTATATGACCTCTTGTGCTGTTGAATCCCTTGCTTGGCGTCCTCTCAGCCGGCCAGCTGGTGGACCTGGATGACTTTGTTGAGATGACTAAGAAGTATGCACAAGGCATCGTCCCCTCTGCCGCCCAGGACACGCCCCAGACTAAAAGCCCTACAGCCCAGGGCAATGGCAAGAAGGTAAAAGACCCATTTAGCAAGATGAGAAACGATCTGTCATCGTGAGAACACAGATGCAATGCTTATTCTTAATTACAGCAATTCAGGCTAGTGTGTGTGTGCGTGTGTGTGTGTGTGTGCGTGTGCGTGTGTGTGCGTGCGTGCGTGCGTGTGCATGCATGTGTGTGTGTTTTGATGCAAAAGCGGGAGCAGATCCCAGCGGGAGGCAGGAAGCCCAGCAGGAGCTCTTGGAGCTTGGGGCGAGGTGGGATGATGCTGGACACAAAACGCAACGGGGCCATAAAAAGAGCCATGGACATGAAATCACAATTAATGGTACCTTACTTAGATCTAATTACGCTCATGTTTTAATCTGTTCAAATTTCCTTGAAATGTTGTGTTGTGTTAATTTCCCCCAGTCTCTCTCCCTGTCGCCGTGTCCCTTCACTCCAGGTGCTGCAGTACCCGATCCATGCCATCGCTGAGATGAAGGAGCACCTGGTTGATTGGGCGTCGCGGGCCGGCGTGCAGTGGCTGAGCACGGCCATCCCCACGCACCACGTCAACGCGCTCATCTTCTTCTTCATCATCAGCAACCTGACAGTGGACCTGTTTGCCTTCGTCATCCCTCTGCTCGTGTTCTACCTCTCCTTCATCTCCATGATCATCTGCACTCTGCGCGTCTTCCAGAGCAGCAAGGTGAGTTTTGCTTTGAGTTTTCTCCCTATATGTCGCGGTGAATGTTACGTTCTAAAGCACCATGGGTTTCTTAACTCATTCCCCGCCATTGGCGTCTTTGAACGTCGTTTAAGAGACAACGCCTCCCCGCCATTGCCGCCCGTCATAGAACGTCAAGTCGTGTTTTCACCGTCATGTGATAGATGGCTGTCTTACTCACCTTAATAAATAATATATACTAATATATATACTACATACTACTCTAAATACTACAGCACATCTAGAGTTGTACAGAAGCGGCCACGATTCTCCAACAAAACCAGGAAGCAGAGAAAAGCAGCCATTTTTCTTGACTTTTTGGGGACAGACGGACATTTTCAGTGAACACTACCTACATTCAAGTCTCGATAACTAAAGAACGGATTATGGTAGAATCAAACTTTTCCCCCATGAAATTTCTTCTTTCTTTTGAGATATTCAGTGTTTACATAGTCATAGAAGAAAATATTCTGTTGGTCTTGGAAATTTTGTCAAAATGATCAGAAACCCTGGCGGTGGATGGCGACTTTTCCTTTGAAACTCTGGCGGGGAATGAGTTAACAGAACAATAAATCGACCTTTCCTATATTAAAATTGGTGATCATCACCTTCAAACCTAAGTGTTATTCTGGCTGGGCTTTACGGGAAACATAAAGGCATCATTTTTTAAACAGTGATTATCACATTAACTGTGATACATTGATAGAATTACTGTAACCAAATACAACCATGGTCAAGACAATTGCCTCTATGATGCCAGTGGTATTGATCATGTTCACTATTGCTTCCTGATGCATGTTGGACACATTGGAAGGGATTTTTCCTATTTGCCTTTTACTTGTTCCAATGAGCGTCTTGTTTACAGTAATGCTAATATCTAAAAAATGCATGGTACTGATGGTAATGATTTACTAAAATGCTTATTACTCATCAAGACCTTTGTTCTTTTGACCCACCCTCTGTTTCTCTCCTTTGGCTTCCAGACTTGGGAGAACTTCAGTACCCTGACGTCCCTACTGACACATTTCCACCCAGGGCTGGATGTGGAGCAGGCAGAGACCAACTTTGGCTGGAACAATCTAGAACCATACCTCTATTATATCCTGTCCGTCTTCTTTCTCATTTTCTCCTTCCCCGTAGCTGACAAGGGCTGGATCCCCTGTTCTGAGCTCTCCACCGTGGCCATCTTCTTCACTGCTGTCAGCTACATGAGCCTCAGCCCCACCGCTGCCATGTATGCACGGCGAGCAATGGTCATAGAGGTCAGCAGGCGGAAAACACTGCCATAATGTATGTTTAAAGGCCCATTCTGTAGTTTTTCTATTTGGGGAAACTGCGCCGCCACCTAAATGCCACACTTAACTGTTTGTACGTTCAGATATCAGCTTTATTTTACTGTTTCTGCTTGTACTCTCTACTCGTCTTACCTTTCTGCCGTCTTTATAAGTGATTCGCTGTCGAAAAAATAGCTCCAAATATCCCCTAATGTGACTTGTCTCGCCTTGTTTCGGTGAGAGAAGTAGCTAATCGCGCCGCTAATCAAGCTAGCAAGCAAAACACGTTTCACTTCCTATACGCACTTCACAATAAAAGCAGCCCGTTAGTTTCTTAGCAGAAACTTAATTTGAAGGAGTTGTGCAGGAAATGGAGTTAAAAGTTGGCAACGTGACACTGTCAAGCCGCTCTGGGATGCAGCCACCGAAAATCAATAGTGCAGGAACAGGCCTTCGGAGGGCGGTGTGGGAATGACAGAGCTGCCATTCTCCCTATTAGAAGTCACAGTACCATCAGAATTATTAAAAAGCTGTTATATTAAGGTTAAAAAAACAAAACAGAAAAACTACATGTAATGGGGCTTTAAGCCTGTTGTGTTTACAGAGGACACAGATTTATATACTGTACGATTGCAACTACAGTAAAGTCAACTACAGTCAAATCTATAGTTTCTATAGAGTACCGCAGGGATGACGTATTTTTGTAGGCTTAACCAGAAATCGCTGTTGGTTCGTCGGGGAAAAAGTCTATGGGTTTTTAGAATGGGGATTTCACTTCAATGCATAAAATAAGGTCTGTGGTTAACACAAGTTCACATAACAAAAAAGCTCCCATAAACTTTTGTTAATCACAGACCTTATTTTATGCATTTAAGTGAAATCCCAAAATTCTAGGACTCAATTCACTTTTCTAGGACTCAATTCCCCTGACGAACCTACTGTAAAGCAATACTTTCTGACTCATTCCTGCGGTGCTCTGTAAACAAAGTAAGGTAAAGAAAATACTAAGTATCCATTTCTTTTTCCATCCAGGTAGCGTCGTCTCTGTGTGGCCTGACCAGGTTCCTGCCAGAGAGGATGATGATTCGTTTACTAGGACGCACCTTCGCCACTGTGCCACTAGGGGAGTCAGTGGTGCTGAAGCTCAGTCTCCCCTGCCTGCTGTATGTTTACCTCATCTACCTGTTCTTCAGGTGAGCAGCGGGGTTTTGGGTTGTGGGAAGGCTTTGGAACTGTAGTTATTTCATTTCTATCCATAATTATTAAAATAGTTTATTCTCTTACAATTATTGCTGGTGGGATTGCTCGCTTAACTGTGGAGACAATGAAAACACGAGTCACTGTGCTGCTTTTCAGTGGGTTTTAATGTCCTCTTGGGCACTTTTGTGTATATGTTTATGTTATGCCTTCTGTATGATTTATACTTTCTCCTTCTCCCCACCCTTAGCATGGCTAGGATGCGTGGTTTCCGTGGGACCTACTGCTTCCTGGTTCCCTTCCTTGTGTGCTTCATGTGGTGCGAGTTGTCGGAGGTGCTCCTCCAGAATTCCTCAGCTGTGGGTCTAATCCGCACCTGCGTGGCCTACTTCCTCTTCCTCTTCGCCCTGCCTGTGCTGGCCTTTGGCCTGGCTGTCATGCTCTTCATCCAGCTCCTCAAGTGGTTCCTAGAGCTGGAGCTGACCAAGGTGATCGTGACCCTGGCGGTGTGCGCCATCCCTGTCACCCTGCGGCTCTGGACGCGGTTCAGCATGTCCATCCTGGACGTGTTCCACTCGCTGACGCACCGCGGCCCAGTTAAAGTCATCTTGTTCTGTATCTCCATGGTGATCTTGTTCTTCTGGATGTACGTGTACCACTCCGAGGGGCTGAAGGTGTACAACTCCACCATGACCTGGAGGCAGTATGGCCAGTTGTGTGGGCCCCCTGCCTGGCAGACCAAAGGCATGGCCCAGACACAGGTCTTCTGCAGCCACCTGCAGGGACACAGAGTCACCTGGGCCGGGCGCTTCAAGCACGTCCGCGTAGCAGAGACAGAGAACGGGGCGCAGTCTGTCATCAACATGTTGCCACTGTTCATGGGGGACTGGCTGCAATGCCTGTATGGGGAGAAGTATCCCAAATGCGAGCCAAGGAATGCCACAGTTGCAAACCTGACTGCGAACTCTACACCTGCTCCCGTCGCTCTGCGAATACAGGAGGAGGAGGAGGAGGAGCTGTGCCAGCTCAAGCTTCTGGCCAAGCACACGTGCCACGTCAAGCGCTTTGACAGCTACCGCTTTGAGGCAACGGTGGGGATGATCCAGGATGGAGGTGTGGAGGCAGAGGACCCAGCCAGGGATATTGTCCTGATGGCCAGCCATGAGTTCAAGCAGGTCCTGTTTAACATGGAGCCTGGCCATCTGGTGGAGTTCAGTACCAAGTTGGAAGGCCGTCTCGGGGCCAGGGCTCCGGCCTTCGAGTTGAAGGCCATCGACTGTCTGGACTGCGCGTCTTCACTTTTGTCCGGAGGCAGGCAGGTGAAGATAGAGAGAGACTGGAGACGCACCACGCTGGGAGCCCTGAAGTTTGGGTTTGATTTTTTCTTTTCTCCGTTACTGTCGGCAAACATCGGTGCCTGAGAAGAGAGACAGTAGAGACGCCTACAAGAGACGACACCAAAGTACGCCAGATACACTCTAGACAAAGTTGATAGAAGCTAGAGGTGAATTAACAGTGACTTGAATCTCTCTCATTCTGTCCATTCTCATGCGGTGAATATTATGATACCAAGGTAACTGAGGCCATGTTCACATTACAGGCAAATCCGATTTGCTGATAAAGTCATTAATCATCATTATCTTGATTGGTTTCCCAAATCTGATTTGGGAGTGTGTCCGCACTGCCACAAATCTGATTCTCAAGTCGGATCTGTGTGTCCAGACCTAAACAGCCTATCTGCATGGGTTGCTATGGTAACAACGTGGGCATCAGTAAATACTGTACGTATGTTGGTGACGTGGTTTTCCTGCACAGAAGCATTTGATGACGAGTTGCGAGTGACGTTCAAATCAGATTTGGTGGATCTGCACGTCCGCCAGGGGTGTAGTGGAGGGTAAACGCGAGTAAACACAGTTTACCCACCTTTTGAAATGAGGCAGATAGTTTACTCACCTATTTTCAGATCACCTATATAAATCAATGAGGGAAAACAAGGTGGGAAACTACTCACCTTGGATAGCTTACCCACCTCCATATGTGGTTTGGGACAAGTGACACAAATAGACTTGGAGTGTCCAGACTCATAAAACCAATCTGGATAAAGTCATTAATAGGTCACTAAAGTTCACAAATCAGATTTGGCCTCCTAGTCTGAACATGGCCTTAGAGTATTGTTTACAATTTCAGCTGACATGGGTGTACAGCTCATGCCTGTGTATACAGAGACATTTCACCAAGCTGATATGACATCTTGGCAGTGGTGGTCAAACGGTTAGAGAAGCGAGCCTGTGACCGGAAGGTCGTCGGTTCAATCCCCGGGACCGGCAGGATCAATCCGGGTGGGGAAAGTGAAAAGGCAGCGCCGCTTACCCCTCCCTCATTACCACCACTGAGGTGCCCTTGAGCAAGGCCCTTAACCCCAACCGCTCCAGTGGAGCTTCTCAGTGGCCAGCAGATCAGATTGTGGTTGTACTGGGCAGCTTCGAGGTATGAATGTGTGCGAATGTGAACCGGGCGCTCCTGAAAAAGAGAGCATTGCTCAGTGCTCAGTGAGATTCCCCTGGGAAAAAAAGGTTAAAAAAAATTATTTCCCCATAGTACTTCTTGTTTTTGCATGAGTTTACTTTGATCAAATGTGATTTGTCATATTTTGTTTTGATAGTAACTGTTTCCTTTTTAGTTTGTATACTTTTTCGGCACCAATATTGGCTATCCTTGAGACTCATTGTAACAATTTGGAGAAAGTAGAAAATATCATTTTATTCTGTATGTAGGGTCATGCATTTCAAGAAGTTGGTTTGTGTGTTTCCAGTAGGGATGGAACGATAACCGGTTTAATGATAAACCGTGAGAAAATTCCCTTACAGTAACCTTATCGTTTCAAATTTTCATTATGATTAAAATCGTGTTACTGTGGTTACAGCGCTTTGAAAAACACGGTACAGTAAATACAGCATCATCAACCAAAGTTAGCAACAGTCTCCCAGATGCAGATGTGCAGCCTTAGAGAAATGATTTCAGTGTGTATCAGTACTTTTTGGGTCTGAGTTTTCAATATAAAACTTTCAGTGAGTGTATCAGTACTTTTTGAACATTTTCAGTCACACATTTTAACAATACCATAATAATACTGATAACCATGACAATTTTTTTTATAATCGTGATATTAAATTTTCATATAGTTTCATCCCTAGTTTCCAGTAAGAGCTGGATTTTGGTGGTGACAGATTATGCAGGAAGCTAATGTTGAAATATTACTTTAATGGAATAATATCAAAACTGCTGCTATATATTAAGGAACTCTTTATATGTGAAATGTTTGCATGTAATGTATGTGTGCGTGCGTGCGCGTGCATGCGCGCGCGTATGTGCGTGTGTGTGTGTGTGCGTGTGCATATGTGTGTGTGACAAAACAATGTTTCATTATGACTCTGCAATCTAAAGGCTTGCTTGCTTTGATGTCTTAATACCTTGTTGTCTTAATAAGTCAAGAATCAACTTTCCTGGTGATCTTATCTGCAGTGTCTTATGTTCGAATATAAACTGACACCCAGAGACACAAAAGTATATATTTAACCATTTTGTATTGTCATTATTAAAATTTCTTTTTTTGGTCAATGACACTATTTATTTAGTGTGCTTGCTCACAAACCGGTCAGGGTATGCGTAGTCTCAGTTTCACAGTTTCTGTTCCACACTTTCACTGTTAGCAGGAGCAGCACCAGATGATGTCATGGTTCCTGATGGGTCTTACCATCTATGGTGTTTTGTCATTGAATTAACCTGGAAGGTGACTTGCAAATATATATACACATGTATAGAACACATTTGACATTGTTTCCTCCATGTTCATTCTTTCCATAGATATAGTGAGTGGCAGTAGTGAGCTGAGGAAATTTCAACGTTTTGCTTCAGAGTAGTCTACAGTGCCTTGAGATTGTCCTAAATGCCATGACAATTATGTCACATTTATAATGCCAGAAATTAATGTCTTACCTTGCAACTTTGCTTGTGTTGAGGTGCACCAACCTCATATCAATCTGGGAACCCAGAGTCTATCGGCATGGAAATATAGACTCGACAGCCAGACTTTTTTTTAGGCTTCCTGTACAGCGCAAATCTTCCGCCCAGGACTTTGGCCTCCACGCAGTGATTTAGATTAGCTAACAAGCTAAGCTACTGATGTTATCAGACATGATAGACATACATGTACAAAATGTGAATCATCCAATGATCATGATTCAAGTGATACAGGAGCATTTCTCGTAAACATGAGCCTTACATTTTGAAAAGAAATGTTGTGAGAGTTTAACTTCATCTGTAGTTGTCGACCCCGAGCCGAGCACTTCCGGTTAGGGCGAGCCGATCCTATACCTACACCGCTCTGTTGTTGTACTGGCGAATATAAGAGTTCCGGTCGCGAACGCTAGTGAATATAAAATAATTTGAACGTTTAGCCTTCAAAATAAAAGCGACGCAATGTATGTTTTTAAAAGGCAACGCTGCGCGGAAGTGGACGTCCCGGGCAGAAGATCCGCGCTATACAGGAAGCCTAAAAAAAGGTCAGGCTGTCCCAGAGTCTATTCCTGTGCCGAAATAGACTCTGGGTTCCCAGATTGACCTCGTAGTGATTGGGTTATGAGCACATACAACTTAAGTGTGATCTACATGAAAATCTACATGAAATGCCATACTGTACATGTGAACACTATTGGGCTGTAACCTCTATACTTACCCCTGAGTGTCTTTGATGTTGCGACTGCATACTGTGAACATCAGTGCCTTGGATGGAGAATATGGGGCATGCAATGACAATTAAAGTGTTTGTCTATGAAACAAAATGTCCGTTTTGGATGACACAGCAAAAACAATACCTTGTGTTAAACGACCACATTATCGAAAAAGAGATATAAAAGGATCCAACACAAATCTTTTTTTTTTTTCATATTTCATATTATTTTATTAATGCACATTCCTTTCATTCGCCTCATTTGAGTTATCCATTTTTGTCTTGTTAGATTTGTCTTTTTCAAAGTATGATAGATATACACGCTAGTAGCATTGGATAATGGCAACATGCTGCTGCTGCTGCTGCTCTGCTCAACACAAACCCTCTCACTGGCTGTATGTGGTGGTTATTATGATGTTATTACGTCTGACTCGCTCTAAACTAACCAACTGTTCGGACATTGAAGGTCGGAACCCTGGAAGTTGTGCGACGCATTAGGTGGCCCGTCACTATGGAGACCGTTTTCTTGTAAGCGCTTTATTTGTCGGGTTCGGTTAACGTTGACGATGTCACGACTCGAATTTTGCTGTGTGGTACATCTTGTTGAACCAATCAGTGCCAGACTGTGGCTGCATTCAACCACACTTTCTGACAATGGAAACGAAAACAGAAACATAGTTGAGTTCTGGAGTTTATAACCAATAGAGGTGGAAAAGAGAGGAGACAGCAGACAAGTGGAACAGAGATGATAATGGTTAGAGTAAGACATAGTATTAACATTTTCTCTTCCTCGGGGGTTAAGATTTACATAGTGAACTGTTGTCCATCAGACAGAATATTTGTCAAATTGAGAGATAGTGAAAAGGGACTTGATGTATTTTGCACATATGCACTGATTCTGTGAATCCAACCTGCTACAGAGCAATTATTAAGATCTTTTCAGTTGGATCAATGGCGAAGGTCACTTGAAAACAAAGCACTTCACTGTAAACAATCTTATCTATCACCCAACTTGGACCAATACAGACATTTATACCGTAATGCTGTAGGCTACAGCCTATAGGCTTTCACTGTCACCTCTAGAGTAACATACACTGTGTGTAATACTGACATTAACAACTTCTGATCTGATCAATTCACATGACATTACGGATTTAATGCTAACGATGTCAGCAGCAGTGTCGCTAATGAGCTATTGCATTGATGATTCTCTGCCTCATACCCTCAACACAACCTTAACCAGCAGCACTTTGATTCGCCGAATCAGGGGCCCCATTTATGAACATGTGCTTTTGTTTTACTCCATCTTCGACTTGATTGTAATATAATTTCTCAAAATGTGCTCACACATGATGAAATGAACATCGTTCATTTTAATTTGGCGCAGCTCAGCTTTATACACCTAATATGAATCACTTATGTCTGTATTGGATTAAAAAATAAATAAATCACAAAACGACCTCAATTTGCCCATATCTGAGCGAGCTGGCCACCACCCTCAAATGGCATCGTTTGCCATATAGACAAACAATAAAGAGGCCTTGATACAACAATCAAAAACCTAATACTGGTCTAATCCACAGCAAAACAAGTGTTGATTTGTGCACAACTCATCGCTCTCTCAAGGCAGGAAGTCCTACATGTGTGTGCTGCTACAAGGAAAAGCTTCCAAATCAAGTCTAGACCTGGAACAATGATGGCTGCTTTTCCACAACCTTTCCAAAAATGAGGTCCCAGGTTCGTTTGCACTAGACAAAGAGCTTCTTCTACCCTTTAGCGGTTTGGGACCAAAATTGGTGCAGATTAAAAAAAGGAAGAAAACATTAATGTTAAAAAAAGAAAAACATGGAATATTTACAGTAGGAAATGTGTGTACATTTTTGATATCTGTAGGGGGAGCTCATGTTTTGACGTGGGCAAACTGCTGCACTGTTCTTTTTGTGAGTGCTATTATTGCAAGGTGAAAAGGGCAAAGATGATGATGGGTCATTTACGCGTGCGTTCTCCAAGAGCACTGCTCCAAAGGAGAGGAAGTCACATGGTTCAGATGCTGTTGTCACCCAATTGTTGAGTTGCACAATAAGACCACTCCTAATAGTCTGCAATTGTGAGAAGAAGAAAAAAAAAACGCTATATTTAGATGCAATTGTCTGGCAACGTCAATACAGTAGGCAAGAGTGGAGACACACCTCCGCTGTCCAATCACTTCCTGTGACAGTACAGTACTAGTGACCAGGTAAAACAGACGGTGTTTTGAACAGGAAGTCATAACACAACTGGGGCGGGGCTACATAAGGTGAATAGCATTAGTCAAGCCTTCTTCATTGTTACCCAGCACACGGCCTCCATTTTGTGTCAAAAGGTACCAAAGCACATCAGTGAGGAGGAGTGCAACATTGTGTGGTCAACAGCACTGAGACATTGCAGATAGGTGAGAGAGGTGTCCCTGCACCTCTAGACTGACCCTACAGTGGGGCAGGAATACAAGCATCCACCAAAAGTCTGAGTAGAGTGGGACCAAAAAGCACGTCATGATCGATACAGGACGGCAACAGTTCATCTCAGTGTTGGAGGGGGAAAAAAACACACTTTCAGATAACCATTGTTACTTTTTCAATAATCCAATAATTTAACAATCTTGTAGAATGCTTCTTTCATTCAATCTGTGATCGTCATAACACAGACGTTGTGTCAATATGTGTGTGAAACAGCATTAGTGTGTATAAATATCATTCAGACTTGGCTTTGACTTCGTCGTCTCGTAGAAGGTCGCACTCTGCCGGTATCCATCAGTAACACATCCAATATTACATTTGAGTCACCCATGGCGTCTTTGTGAGAGCTGGCTATGTCCCTGTCACTGTCACTGGGTCTCAGGGTTGACGCGATCCTGGAAGATGTACAGGTTGTTGGTGGCCGCTATGGCGATGATGTTCTCGGCCGGGTGCCAGGCCATGTGTAGGATTTTCTTGGTGAAGTCCAGGCTATCTACGCCCACGTCGCCGCGGCGACGCTTGCCGCCGGTGTAGACGCGCCGCGTCCGCAGCACGGCCCGCGGCTTGCTGCTCTCCCGCCACGCCTCCAGGGTCACGCCCCGCCCCGTCTCCCTGTCAAACATCCGGAAGAAGCTGTTGTACGCCCCCGTCATGATCACGCTGAGGGGAGGAGAGGAGAGGAGGGGAGAGGAGAAGAGAGGAGAGGAGAGGAGAGGAGAAGAGAGGAGAGGAGAGGAGAGGAGAGGAGAGGAGAGGAGAGGAGAGGAGAGGAGAGGAGAGGAGAGGAGAGGAGGGGAGAGGAGGGGAGAGGAGAGGAGAGAAGAGAGGAGAGGAGAGGAGAGGAGAGGAGAGGAGAGGAGAGGAGTGGAGAGGAGAGGAGAGGAGAGGAGAGGAGAGGAGAGGAGAAGAGAGGAGAGGAGAGGAGAGGAGAGGAGAGGAGAGGAGAGGAGAGGAGAAGAGAGGAGAGGAGAGGAGAGGAGAGGAGAGGAGAGGAGGGGAGAGGAGAGGAGGGGAGAGGAGAGGAGAGAAGAGAGGAGAGGAGAGGAGAGGAGAGGAGAGGAGAGGAGAGGAGTGGAGAGGAGAGGAGAGGAGAGAGAGACAGACAGGAGAGGAGAGAGAGACAGACAGGAGAGGAGAGAGAGACAGACAGGAGAGGAGAGGAGAGGAGAGGAGAGAAGAAGAGAAGAGAGGAGAGGAGAGGAGAGGAGAGGAGAGGAGAGGAGAGGAGAGGAGAGAGAGACAGACAGGAGAGGAGAGGAGAGGAGAGGAGAGGAGAAGAGAGGAGAGGAGAGGAGAGGAGAAGAGAGGAGAGGAGAGGAGAGGGGAGGAGAGAGAGACAGACAGGAGAGGAGAGGAGAGGAGAGGAGAGGAGAGGAGAGGAGAGGAGAGGAGAGGAGAGGAGAGGAGAGGAGAGGAGAGGAGAGGAGAGAGGAGAAGAGAGGAGAGGAGAGGAGAGAGAGACAGACAGGAGAGGAGAGGAGAGGAGAGGAGAGGAGAGGAGAGGAGAGGAGAGGAGAGGAGAGGAGAGAGGAGAAGAGAGGAGAGGAGAGGAGAGGAGAGGAGAGAGAGACAGACAGGAGAGGAGAGGAGAGGAGGGGAGGGGAGAGGAGAGGAGAGGAGAGAAGAGAGGAGAAGAGAGGAGAGGAGAGGAGAGGAGAGGAGAGGAGAGAGAGACAGACAGGAGAGGAGAGGAGAGGAGAGGAGGGGAGAGGAGAGGAGAGAAGAGAAGAGAGGAGAAGAGAGGAGAGGAGAGGAGAGAGAGACAGACAGGAGAGGAGAGGAGAGGAGAGGAGAGGAGAGGAGAGGAGAGGAGAGAGAGACAGACAGGAGAGGAGAGGAGAGGAGAGGAGAGGAGAGGAGAGGAGAGGAGAGGAGAGGAGGGGAGAGGAGAGGAGAGGAGAGGGTTGAGGAGAGGAGAGAGAGACAGACAGGAGAGGAGAGGAGAGGAGAGGAGAGGAGAGGAGAGGAGAGGAGAGGAGAGGAGGGGAGAGGAGAGGAGAGGAGAGGAGAAGAGAGGAGAGGAGAGGAGAGGAGAAGAGAGGAGAGGAGAGGAGAGGAGAGGAGAGGAGAGGAGAGGAGAGGAGAGGAGAGGAGAGGAGAGGAGAGGAGAGGAGAGGAGAGGAGAGGAGAGGAGATGAGATGAGAAGAGAAGAGAAGAGAGGAGAAGAGGAGAAGAGAGGAGAGGTACATGGTGTCAGGTGTAGAGGAGGAACAGGGACAGAGGATGAGGGCGAGGAGAAGAAAAGGAGGAAAAAAATTGAAGGCGAGGCCTGGGGATTGATTTGACATCTGCAGAGCTTGTCTCTGGGATTGATTTAAATGTCGGATAAAGGTGGAGGCAGGAGATTGAGGGACACACTGAGAGAGCAAACTCACAGACACACACACACACACACACACACACACACACACACACACACACACACACACACACAAAGACACGTTCTCCCCACACTCTCTCTCTTCTACAGGCACTTACCTATCTGAGCTGTTCCAAACACACTCAAACTTGTCGAAGATGCAGTCATTCTCATAGAGGGAGCACAGCTTACTCCTCAGGTACTCGTGGACCTGGCGATGAGGACAGACAGACAATCGTACTTTCTGAGATTGATTAACTGTCACTAAGCACTGTAGCCTACTGTACACTATGTCCTGGTGGTTCACACGCTTAACTACACACATTCTGACTCGCGCTGTCATAGATAGTAGGCCAATATCTGTCTACAACTTGATAGGCCTAGATACGATTTGATAGGCCTACAGGCAACCAATAGGCCAAAGTATGACTTGAAAGGCCAACCCGCACAGGAAGTCGCTGTGCCAACTGACCTGGTAAGTCTCCACGGGGCCCTTGTCCATGTTGAGGTCCCACACCTTGGCGGTGAGGTAGTCTCTGGTCAGCAGGTAGCGTCCGCTGTGGCTGAACTTGACGTCCGACACCGAGGAGATGATCTCTGAGAAGAAGGAGCGGCTCCCTGGGTCCTCAGGTTCCTCAAACACTGGACAAAGAGAGAGGACTTCAGTGCATTTCAGTGATGAATAGAATGAAGCTGCTGAAACACCAATGTACATTATTGACCATCATGGTAGCACTTTACAATAAGGGGTCACTAAATTAAGGGTTAGTTAATGCTCAGGTTAACTATTAATCTATGCATTATTTAATACTGAGGGGGAGGGTTGGTTAATGGCTAGGGTTAGAGTTAATAAACATTAACTAAGGGTTAATGATTATTAAAGGAACACTCCGCCCGTTTTCAACCAGCTTTGTATCATTAGAACATCAGTAGTATATCAGAAAACTGTAAACTGTTTTGAAGTCTGTCATTTAATTTGACAGTTATTGAGTGTTAAAGTGTGGACCAGTGACATCACTGGTCCACACTAACTCAAATTAATAACTCATTAACTCAAATCAACTCTCAATAATTGTCAAACTAGATGAATGATGAATAGATTGACAGTTATTGAGAGTTGATTTGAGTTAATGAGTTATTAATTTGAGTTAGCTTTAACACTCAATAACTGTCAAATTAAATGACAGACTTCAAAACCGTTTACAGTTTTCTGATATACTACTGATGTTCTAATGATACAAAGCTGGTTGAAAATGGGCGGAGTGTTCCTTTAAGCATTCACTAATGCTTATTAATGCTTATTAAGCATGAACTCAGATTTATTTAGAGATCCTTATTGCAAAGTGTTACCAAACATTATTAACAAGATATAAACAGAAATAGGTGGATTAGACAGGCATGGAATATGCTCAGATCAAAATGAGATTGAGATATTATCATTATTAGTGTCATGTAATTGTCAATGCAACAATCTAACAGATGTCATATAGATAACGACGTCCCCCAACACGCTCACGTTTGGTGTGTCTGTCACAGAGCGCGGAGGCTCTCATGTCACAGAGGCGCAGCGTGCCCTTGCTGCTGCTGTACACAAACAGGTGGCAGTGCTGAGGGTGGAACTCTGCCGCCGTGATCACCTCCGTCAGATCCTCCATGTTGGCCGGCTTGATGTCCACAATGTCTGAGAGGCAGGAGAGTCAGGGACCACAACACCACAGAGAAGCTTCCCCCACCCGTTACTACTGCTGCAGGGTTTCTCTCGTCTCGGGAGGAAGGACACCCATCGCACATGCCAGACGGAGGTGGCTGATGTGTTTCACTTTGAAACCTTTCATTTCTCCGCTGCACATGCTCTCCATGTTCACACCTCAATTCTAAGTCACACACACACACACACACACACACACACACACACACACACACACACACACACACACACACACACACACACACACATACAGCTCCTCTCTGTGTTTCTATTTGTGGTAGTCCTGTGTGGTTCGGCAGAGAGTGTACTGCTGAGAGTGAATTATTTAAGCTCTTCTTCCATAGATGTTTCTCTGATTTTCTAGGTCAGCTCCCATTTAAACAGGAAAGCACCCAGCGCACTCCCTCAGACACATCTCCACACAGCGCACTCCCTCAGACACGTCTCCATTTAAAAAGGAAAGCACCCAGCGCACTCCCTCAGACACGTCTCCACCCAGCGCACTCCCTCAGACACATCGCCATTTAAACAGGAAACCACCCAGCGCACTCCCTCAGACACGTCTCCACACAGCGCACTCCCTCAGACACGTCTCCACCCAGCGCACTCCCTCAGACACGTCTCCATTTAAACAGGAAAGCACCCAGCGCACTCGCTCAGACACGTCTCCACACAACGCACTCCCTCAGACACGTCTCCACCCAGCGCACTCCCTCAGACACGTCTCCACCCAGCGCACTCCCTCAGAC
>NC_139626.1:40269166-40351666 GCF_964638095.1 Poromitra crassiceps | reverse complement strand
GCTGCTGTCGCTGCTGGGGTGTGTGTGTCCTCTGCTGCAGGCGTGTGTGTGTGTGTGTGTGTGTGTGTGTGTCGATCGGAGGGAGAGAGAGAGAAAGGGAGGGAAAGAGAGAGTGAGGGTGGTGGTGAGAAGAGGATAGGCAGAGGAGGAGAAAAAGAGAGAAAGAGAGAGAGAGAGAGAGAGAGAGAGAGAGGGGGGATAACGAGGAGGATGGAGATATGCTGCCTGCTGATGCTGTGGAACTGATTCTGTGCAGCATCCACTGTGTCATGGCAGCCTCCTCCTGGTTCGGCCAATCGCAACACGGCTGTCACCGGCGGATCCGCCCACTGCAGGTGATGAGGAGGAAGAGGCCAGCAGAGGGAGCAGTTAAGACAGTGAGAAAAATAGACACTGTTAAGTTATTAGAGACAGGATTTTTGGGGGGATATCATAGAATTGATCTTTAAATAAAATAAAATCTATGCGCTCAAACAAACACACGCATGCGCACGTGCGCGCACACACACACACACACACACGCGCACGCACGCACGCACACACACACACACACACACACACACACACACACACACACACACACACACACACAGGCAGTCATGGCTGCTTTGTGGTGAGTGAATACTGGTACAGGTCTCAGCATGCACATGTGCAACAGCACCATCTGGTGACTTCAGAGGCTTGTTAGGGCAATGATTGTGTAAAGAGTAAAGTACTACAATTTATTTCAAACTGGCATATCGGTTGCTAATAAAATGTGAAATATTGATATAAACGTTTGTATCACGGGTCATACTGTAGGAATAGCCTAATGAACACTGACAAAATGGCCACAAATATGGGCACATACATGTAAGGTTTAACCACATGTAAATATGTTTCTGAAATAGACTAAATGATAGGCTATATATAAAAGTAAAATAATAATTTGGATTATAATTATGAAAAACAAACAAAACAACAGTCTAGCAGCTATAGACAACACTGCTCTAAAGGTTCCTGACTCTTCCAAAGCTTATGGAAAACCCAGGAAAGAAGTTGATGTCTGTATAGAGGGAGGTTTAAGGGAGAAAGAATAACTAGAACACTGTTTTGAGTCTTTTCAATCACAAAGCTGAATAACTTTAAGAAATAAATAAATCAACTAAAAGGCTTGATAACAATTATGCTGTTTGCTCTGGGGTATTTATTTGTCAGGTCTAGTAGGTCACAATCTTGCACCATTGATTATGGCCCAGATGAGGCTGCTGTAGGCCCTATTGATAGATTTGAAATCATTGAAATCAAGTCTTTACCTTTGCTCTATCCAAAAACAGTCTGTGAAAATAAGGATGTTGATTGCAAAAGGAATTCAAGGTTGTTTTCATGGATAATTAATTATGCAACATCCAGTAGGCCTACTAGACTTTAATGGTAAGTGATTGTGAATTGATTTACAATCTCAGTAACCATTTAATGGACAGATCATCCGGCCTCTAAGAAAAAGCACCCAATTAGTTCTGCTTGATTTAAAGGACTGGAGTAGGGCCTAATGTATACGTATAACAGACATGGGACCAAGTCACTTTGGTCCAAGTCTCAAATAAGTCCCAAGTCATTTGGTCCAAGTCTCAAGCAAGTCCAAAGTCATTTTGTTTTTTGCAAGTCAAGTCAAGTCAAGTCACAGGTTATATCAAGTCAAGTCAAGTCGAGTCCTTAGTTAAGGCAAGTCAAGTCCCAAGTCTCAAGTCACCCCCCCCCCCCCCCGCCCAAGATACTACAGTCTTACCTTCCTTTATAAAGAGAAAAGACAAGGCACAGTATTAGTCGCCTACCTGTCTAATACTGTGGTACCGTGGGTAGGTACTGGGACGTAAGTTGGGGCTTGACCAGCCCCGGCTGGGTCACCTGGGCGAGGGTGTATGATGTTGCGAGACCCGAAACATCCTATGACCCCAGGGTACATCACTGAGGATACGTCCCAGTTATGCATCCATGCGATGTTTTTTCTTTATTAGTTAGCCTGGCTTAGCCAGTGACTCATAGGAATAGACTATGTGACAACCAGGAAAGACTAGTGACTACTGGAGAGTCAGTTGACAGCCGGAACAGGGACGGCACCCGGGTAGCAGTATGGGTTAGCGCCCCAGCCTGCGTCTTCCGTGAGGAAGAAGCCCAACAACCCACGAGAGGCCTTTTAGGAGGGCCATTCAAGCCGCAAGTGGAGACTGCAGTGCCACCAAGTACTGGTACTGCATGGTATCCACCAAGATACCATCACCTCGGAATGAGATGTTTGGAGCGGGGGAGTCTGGTGCAGCGCACAGGTCCTAGACCTGGTGAGACGAAGGAGGAGCCCGGCCGGGTGGCAACCCACAGAACCCGGTCCCTCTACGTACCAGAGCCCCCCCCCCGGTCCCGGCAGAGTAGTTCCGGAGCAGCGGATTGAGTGGCCCTGACCGCGTGACCAGACCCTTCCTGGAGGGCTGACCGTGGGTAGCTACTGGGACGTAAGTTGGGGCTTGGCCAGCCCCGGCTGGGTCACCTGGGGCGAGGGTGTATGATGTTGCGAGACCCGAAACATCCTATGACCCCAGGGTACATCACTGAGGATACGTCCCAGTTATGCATCCATGCGATGTTTTTTCTTTATTAGTTAGCCTGGCTTAGCCAGTGACTCATAGGAATAGACTATGTGACAACCAGGAAAGACTAGTGACTACTGGAGAGTCAGTTGACAGCCGGAACAGGGACGGCACCCGGGTAGCAGTATGGGTTAGCGCCCCAGCCTGCGTCTTCCGTGAGGAAGAAGCCCAACAACCCACGAGAGGCCTTTTAGGAGGGCCATTCAAGCCGCAAGTGGAGACTGCAGTGCCACCAAGTACTGGTACTGCATGGTGTCCACCAAGATACCATCACCTCGGAATGAGATGTTTGGAGCGGGGGAGTCTGGTGCAGCGCAGTGCAGGCAGAGTAGTTCCGGAGCAGCGGATTGAGTGGCCCTGACCGCGTGACCAGACCCTTCCTGGAGGGCTGACCGTGGGTAGCTACTGGGACGTAAGTTGGGGCTTGGCCAGCCCCGCCTGGGTCACCTGGGCGAGGGTGTATGATGTTGCGAGACCCGAAACATCCTATGACCCCAGGGTACATCACTGAGGATACGTCCCAGTTATGCATCCATGCGATGTTTTTTCTTTATTGACCAATTTATCTAACCTGTTCAAAAAGTATGACAAATGAATTAATTTGTATTATAATTAAATAAATGAAATCAAACCAAACAAAAGTCAAATAACTGTATGCTTAAATAACTACTAATGTAAGTGCCTTCTCCATGAAAAAAAAAATCCAGTGAGAGGCGTGTGACTGACAGCCAGTCATCCAATCATGACAATGCCATAAGGAGGAGCATGATTGAGTCATCCAATCATGACGATGCCAATTCCAGCTTGCACTCGCACAGGGATCTGCACAGGTAGACCCCCAGGTGGTGCCAAAACTGCTGCCCTTTTAACCTCTAACTAGAAGACCGGACCAAATGCATCCATTGGTAACAACCGTCATGCTAATTTGTAAAGTGCTACCTACAGTATTTGGCTTTGTCTGATGGTTATATGGTTACTGCTGGCTGTACAACAAATTGCTCCTCAGGGATAATAAAGATGTGAACGTTTGAACCTTAAAGCATGTGATATGAAGACGGAGAAGGAAGTCCAAAGAGTGAATCCAAAGAGTGAATCCACCGAACCTGATGACGATGTCACCGGCTGTGAACTTTACACCACAGGAAGTTTGTTTTTCAAGTTGAACAAATTTGCCATCGACGTTCAGATGAGAATAAAATTAAATGCTAAGAGATGAAAATATTCTGGGTGAAGATGTAACTCAAAAGTAATTGCACCATAGAAATGTTATCTAAATGTAATCAAAAAGTACAAATATGGAATCTAAATGGAATCTGAAACTACTACTAGCCTCCTACTTCTCCCTGACATGAGATTAGATACTGTATGAACTTCATGCTGGCTATGCAAAATAATAATTAGTATTAGTATGTTGGTGCTTAAGTTAAGTTATCCTTTATTTATCCCCATGGAGAAATTCATCATCTGCATTTGACCCTTCCTCTACTAGGAACCTTCCTAGAACTAGGAGCAGTGGGCAGCCACAGTGCAGCGCCCGGGGACCAACTCCAGTTCTTTTACCATTGTCTTGGTCAGGGGCACTGACAGGAGTCTTAACCCTAACATACATGTCTTTGATGGTGGGAGGAAACCCACACAAGCACGGGGAGAACATGCAAACTCCACACAGAAATGACCTGGGATGGACCGGGGTTCGAACCCAGGACCTTCTTGCTGTGAGGCAACAGTGTAAACCACTGACCCACCGTGCCTTATAACAATAGGACCTTGTGATCAGAGATAAGAATCAGATCCTCATATCGTCTGATGTCAACACATTTCATTTATTAGTTTACAATTAACAATTCATTAACTTGCTGACTGACAATTTTCCCACAGTGAACACTATGTGACAGATAAGGAGGCTCACTGCACTGAACAACAAGGCTAAGTCTGTTAGCTCTGCTTCCTTCATGCTGTACATGAAAGTGTAAGAAAGAAGAAAAGAAAGAAAGAAAGAAAGAAAGAAAGAAAGAAAGAAAGAAAGAAAGAAAGAAAGAAAGAAAGAAAGAAAGAAAGAAAGAAAGAAAAAGAAAGAAAGAAAGAAAGAAAGAAAGAAAGAAAGAAAGAAAGAAAGAAAGAAAGAAAAAGAAAAAAAGAAGAAAAAAAGAAAGAAAAGAAACTTAGTTATAGGCAAAATTTTGGCGAGGGAAAAAAATTGCATTGCCATTCTCAAAGACGTCCCTTGACCTCTCACCTCAAGATATTTGAATGAGAATGGGTTCTCATGGGCACTTGCATACCGGATAACTTTACACAGACACTTGAACCGTTGAACAAGTTAATATTTATTATTTAATATTTAAACTGATGAACACAAACAAGTCCTCCAAGTCATCACGTCTCAAGTCAAGTCAAGTCCCGAGTCTTTAACTTCCAAGTCCAAGTCAAGTCTTAAGTCATTCAGTTTTTGTCAAGTCAAGTCACAAGTGATCAAAACAGGGACTCAAGTCGACTCAAGTCCAAGTCACCAAGTCTCAAGTCCCCATCTCTGACGTATAATGTCAGAAATCTCAAGAGTGGATTCCATCTTTCAATTGTTCTGTCTTCTGATCTAATGGCGACATCTTGTGGATATCAGTGGGACTTATACTGTAGTTCAGAAGCAGTGTTGGGGGTAACACATTACAAAAGTAACATATTACATGTACTTACTTTTAGCAGTCCCAGGACTGGACCATGCTTTTTTCATTTGTTTCCTCTGTCATGTTTTTGTTTTTGTCACGCGTTCACAAACAGAACCATACTTCCTCAACCCTCTGCCAAAGCTGTTCCCCTTCAGATGTTATCTTATCACAAAATACAGCGACAGCCATCGCAACTGTTTCTCTTTTATCACCTATATGTTTCCCGCATTCGTATTATATTAGTTAAAGCTACTGCAGCCAAAAGTGAATACCTAGATATATTACTCAATCATAAAACGATAAGGTATGTGCAGTGTGCACCATTACACCAGACAACTACAGGTCCCCATAGGGAATGGTTTCTTGCGTTTGTGCAAAGTCCCTTATGAACAGCAGGTTTGTGCTGGAAAAAGTCATTGTAAAGCCATTGAATTTGAAATAATATTGTGAACCCTGTAAAAACATAGTTCAACTAAAAACATTCAATAAATGAATTGAATACACAGGTTGATATCAAAGCATTGGGTTTTTGGGGTAATGTTGGATTGTATTATTGGGAATGGGTATTGATAGGGATTTGTAGGTGGATTTATGATGTATGTGGATGGGTAAGTTTGTGTACGTTTGTGTATATACATGCATATATATATATGTATATGTATGCATGAGCATGTGGGGAGGAGCGTGAGAGTTGGGATATGCATATAATATAGGGATGTATGAATTTGTTTATGAATGATTTGGGGGCAGGACTCGATAAGCCTTGGCTTCTTCCTGCCCCTTTTCAAACAGTTCACCTTTTTTATGTTTGAGTTTACGTATTTTCCTTTTGATGAAGTCTATTAGACTGTTATGTTTACTGTTTTTTTTCACTTTATGTATTGTTTTAACTGTTTGAAATACATCGTTTCAACCAATCAATCAATCAATAGTGATTGTTGATTACTTAGACATAATTATTTGTACCCCACACTCTAGAAGAAGTGGTTCTATATATAACCTTTAAGGGTTCGATAGCTTGGTACGTATTTGGAATCCTCTAAACTTTAGGTTAAAGGTTCTATATACAAGTACAACAAAATAAGTAGTCCACACCAGTACACAAAATAAACAACAGCAATGATGATGATGATGATGATGATGATGATGATACAATGATATTATAGGGATGTATTCTGTTTCAGTTGTTCTAGTCTCTATCTAGTCTCATATGTGCGACTGAAGTTTATTTATCCATCTTTTTGTCAACGGTGCGACGTGTGAGACAGCTGCCTCACATTTATAGTTTACCCACCTTTTTTGACCACTACAGCACTGGTTACATTGTTTAGGTTTAGCCATCAGTCACGGTCAGACTCTGCTCTCTGATTGGCTCTGACCAGAACTGACTATCACTGCCCTCCACGATTTTTTTTGAGGTCTTACACACAACCTCTAATGACGTATACAGTGGGTACTTGTATAATATCCTGCTTCTTCAACTCCATTTTGCACTTACGGCATAATGTTTGTGCTTTGGGCGTTGTGTCCTTTATCTCACCCTTCTATATCTTTGCTTTCGTAATGACACTTTATAGAAGAAGTAAGACAACTTGAATGGAGTAATAATTTGCGTCACTCCATCTATGGCTGTACTCCATCTAGGCACAACCCAACTAAGCTTGCCCCCGCAGTTGCAACCCGAGGCACGCTCGTGCTATCAACTCACGTGTTCACAAACAGAACCATACTTCCTCAACCCTCTGCCAAAGCTGTTCCCCTGCAGATGGTATCTTATCACAAAATACGGCGGTATCCAACACAACTGCTTTAGTCTTTTATCACCTATGTTCCCGCATTTGTATTATATAGAGGCAAAGTGACAGCCTACTTCCTGCTTCCGCACTGTACCAGAGATTTTCATCTGCCATTTATTTTTCCATACACATTTCGTAAAATGCGTATAAAAATAGATTTACTCGTTCAAACCAAACAGTACCGATATATTTAGAAACAGGAGAGATCGCATAACATTTCACTGGGACCAAACCGTTAAACAAAATGCGGTTGTAAAGAAAATATTTCTTCTATGTTGTTTTTTTAAGTTTTGGTCCGAGTGAAATGTTCTATGGTCTCTCCCCGATTATAGCGTTAGCTGAACCGTTTGGTTCAACGAAGTGCAACTATTTTATAAGCATTTTACGACATGTCTACGGGAAAATAAATGGCGGATGAAAATCTCTGGTACAGTGCTGAAGCAGGAAGTGACGTTCCACTTTGCCTCTCTATTAGTTAAAGCTATACTGCAGATAGATAAGATATATTACTCAATCATAAAATGAATGGTCTGTGCACCATTACACCAGACTTTGTACCTGAAGTCACCTTAGGGACAAGGTGAGAAGCTCAGTCATCCAGGGACTCGGGAATAGAGGCGCTGCTCCTTCGCGTAGAAAGGAGCGCAGTTGAGGTGGTTCGGGCATCTAAGGATGCCACCTGGTCGCCTCCCTATAGGCAGGTGTTCCATAAATATATATATATTTTTTTTTTATGAGCAAGGTGAAAATTAGATAGTGAGTAGCCTATATAATCTGCAATAAATATGTAGATTCATAATTATCTACATGTGTACTGTTTTTGGGTCAATATTTTCGGTAACGCTTTAGAATACAGCCCGCAAATAAGCATGTAGTTATAGTATAACAATGGGGTTTAGGGCTGTAGTTATAGTCTAACTACGGGGTTTAAGGAGTGAATTAATACTTTAACTAGAGGGTAACAAGATCTGTACTTATAGTCTAACTACGGGGTTTACAGAGTGTAGTTATAGTATAACAACAGGGTTTAAGGAGTGTAGTTATGGTATAACAACGGGGTTTAAGGAGTGTAGTTATGGTATAACAACGGGGTTTAAGGAGTGTAGTTATAGTCTAACTACGGGGTTTAAAGAGTGTAGTTATAGTATAACAACGGGTTTTAAGGAGTGTAGTTATAGTCTAACTACGGGGTTTAAGGAGTGTAGTTAGAGTATAACAACAGGGTTTAAGGAGTGTAGTTAGAGTATAACAACGGGGTTTAAGGAGTGTAGTTAGAGTATAACAACGGGGTTTAAGGAGTGTAGTTATAGTATAACAACGGGGTTTAAGGAGTGTAGTTAGAGTATAACAATGGGGTTTAAGGAGTGTAGTTAGAGTATAACAATGGGGTTTAAGGAGTGTAGTTAGAGTATAACTCCTTAAACCCCGTTGTTATACTCTAACTACATCCGCCTCCCCTTGCTGGACCTCCCCTATTTCGGAACCCTGGTTACGGCCCTGCCCGTAGTTAGACTATAAGTACAGATCTTGTTACCCTCTAGTTAAAGTATTAATTCACTCCTTAAACCCCGTAGTTAGACTATAACTACAGCCCTAAACCCTGTTGTTATACTATAACTACATGCTTATTTGCGGGCTGTATTCTAAAGCGTTACCATATTTTCTTGCACCGAATTGCCACGACTTCCGGTTTACTTCCGGTTTCCACCAGTGCAGATCATTAGAGTATCAGGATCTGTGAAGTTGCACATGCGCTGTTCACTCTCAAAAACAAAGGGATTTGGGAGGGCTCTGGGTGCACGTATCTTGCGACCAGGTGGAGGTGGGGCCAGGTAGAGTGAGTGTCATGACGTAGGTTAGGCTGGCTATGGTAGCGACCATAGGGTAGTGACACAGTATATATAAACACTAGTAGCAGTCCCACGCCGACGGCTTTGCAGCACGCGCGCGAAGCAAAGAAGTTTGTTTTCAACTGCCATAAAACACAAAAGACGTTTTGCAAGAATGGAGAAAGACAATTCTGTGAAGTCACTCAAAACGACGCCGTTTGAGAGACGGAATTTACAGGAGAAGCATCGAGTGAAAGAGCTTGGACCAGATCACCCTGAGCTCGCCATTAAACAACAGGCTACAGACAGAGGAAGAAAATACACTCGTTTCTAGTAGCTAGTAACGTCCGTTACTACTTGCTTGATTTAGGGCTGGAGTGGACGATAATTCAATAGCCTATTATTGTTGTCTTTCAGTGGAATCATCGTGATGATATGAAGTTATGAAGTTATTTTAATAGTGACATTTTTGCTGTCTAAATTGATGATGACAAGCAAAGGTTTGTTTGACATCACCATTCAGTTCAATGAGATGAACACTGATTTTGCATACGCGAAACATATGATATTGATATTGAGAAGAATCCTTATGATTATCATATTGATTTCAACCCCATTGTCCAGGCCTATATTTGGTATAGCCCTCCCTGGACAAAAATGCAGCAGCCGCTACTGGTTTTAATTGCTTTTAGTCTGGTCCTTGTACAACAATACATACTTCTTCTTCAGTCCTCAACTCTCCACCGTGATAGCTGATGTGTGGTGAGCGTTCTGGCGCAAACTGGCTGCCGTGCATCACCCAGGTGGGTGCTACACATCGGTGCTGGTTGCTGGATGAGTTGAGTTCCCTCCCCCTCCCTCCCCTGATATGTGAAGCGCTTTGAGTGTCTTGAAAGGCGCTATAAATCCAATCAATTATTATTATTATTATCTTGCCTTCCTGTTATCATTATTATTACGGTAGGTGCTTACACATTTTATTGCCTTTTATTGTTCTTTACAACTGTTGTCAGGCAGGCTACTCCCTATTTGTTAGCGGTGAGTTGGAAAAAGTCCACAGGAGGAGGGTTGTGATGTGACTATATATATGATGCCACAGTAGCATTCTTAGATAAACCATCAGTCGAGAACCATAGAGTATAGTGAGAAGAAGAAGAGCACGTACAGAAAGCCCAGGTTTGTCTTTGTCTGTGTATCACATTTATCGAGGTAAGTTGCACAAAATTCTATCAATTGGATGTTCAGCATATGTGTAAAGTTAAGAGAATGTTGAAAAATCTAAAGGTGGGGTCCGAATGTTGTAACTGATATTTAGATTTGTTTTTAGTCTCCTCAGTCATCATGGCAGCGTGGTTCATTCTTCTTTGGATCATTCTTTTGATTGATCCTTCCTCTGACCATCTGTGCGTCAGGTAAGGCATTATCCTACCCTTGTATATCTCATCCCTCAATCCCCTATCCCTTCCCGCACCCCTCAACCTTTAACATCCTTATTCCCTCTCACTAGGCACGGTGCATGCCTCTCCACGTCTCGTTCTAGGATCCATCCGGGGGGGGGGCCTGAAATCTGCTCGGGCTGAAACACGCCTCACGCCAGACCCGCTCGGGCAGACCACGTCTGAGACGGAACCCCCACCCTGAGTCTCCCTCTGCCCCGGTCATCAGGACGTTCCTCCGGAACACGTGACCTCCTGGAACAGACGGCTCATCTCGCACCCACACTACACCATACACAACTCATTATCTTCAGTAAAGAACCTTAACGATACTCTTGTTGTGGCGTGGTCCTTGCTAGTGAAGTGCAGACAGTTGAAAGAAGATTCACAGGGATGGTTGCTTCACTTGCTCCGTTTCTTTCCCAGAATCCTGGTTACTATGACTTGGAGGCAAGAGATATGTCAGTGTGGCATGTTCCCAACAACTGGAGAAGCTTAGCCATCTTACGCTACCACCAGAGATGGGCAGTATTTGAAATACGTATTTCAACTACTTTTTTGTATTTTGTAATTTGTATTTGGCTGGGCAGAGAAAAATTAGATGTAATTTGTATCAAGATACTTTCAGATCTTGTATTTTGTGTATTTCAAATACATAAAATACATTTTTCTTTTTATTCTCAAATTGACATATGTAAACATTGACACAGGTTTAAACTAAAGATGGAGAAATTAGTTGTACTAAAAACAACTAACTGGACTGAACTGAAACCTGATTTGAATAGGAGAAATTAGTTGTACTAAAAACAACTAAGTGGACTAAACTGAACTGAAACCTGATATGAAAAGATGGAGAAATAAGGTGTATTAAAAAACAACTAACTGAACTGAAACCTGATGTGAAAAGATGGAGAAATTAGTTGTACTAAAAACAACTAAGTGAACTAAACTGAAACCTGATATGAATAAACAGAGAAATTACTTGTACTAAAAAACAACTAACTGGACTGAACTGAAACCTGATTTGAATAGGAGAAATTAGTTGTACTAAAAACAGCTAAGTGAACTAAACTGAACTGAAACCTGATATGAAAAGATGGAGAAATAAGGTGTATTGAAAAACAACTAACTGAACTGAAACCTGTTGTGAAAAGATGGAGAAATTAGTTGTACTAAAAACAACTAAGTGAACTAAACTGAAACCTGATATGAATAGATGGAGAAATAAGTTGGAAAAAACAACTAACTGAACTAAACTGAAACCTGATATGATTCAGAATAGATTGAGAAAGAAGTTGTATTGAAAAACAACTAACTGAACTAAACTGAAAGCTGATGTGAATAGCTGAAGAAATAAGTTGTACTGGAAAAAAAAAACTAACTGAACTATACTAAAACCTGATATGAATAGATTGAGAAATAAGTTGTACTGAAAAAACCCCTAACTGAACTAAACTGAAACCTGATTTGAATAGGAGAAATTAGTTGTACTGAAAAACAACTAACTGTCATAAAACTGATTTGAATAGATGGAGAAATTAGTTATACTGAAAAACTATAACTGAACACCAAAGTACCCTAATGAAAATCAAAAATGTCTTTCTGTTGCTACAAGGATGTCTGAGCTTCACTGTGCATAATGATGGCTGTGCAGATTTTGACTCTAGAATGGTGTTACCACTGCTGATAGTGGAAAGTTGTATTCAGTGAGTGATTGTTCTTTAGTAATTATGTTCTAGATAGCCAGGTTGTTTTGGATTTTGTTTATGAAGCAGAAGGAGGGGAAGTCATTTTAAGGATGTAAGGATTTGAACAAGAGTCCAATTTCATGGAAGGCCTTTTTTGTTTGAGATGCAGTTTCTCATCGTTCCTCTCACCGATTCACAATTTCACAACCTTAGACAGGATGTGCATCAGGGCATTCAATTCCTGAAATGTAACCTTTTCTAGTTGTATAAATATGTTTGCACGTTAAATAAATACTGTGACGACAAGTTACTGACATGGTGGTGAATGTGAAGTTGTTTAAAGGGGACCTACTATGCCTTTTACCTATTTCAGTTATTTATATATTGTGTTATGATGTCAGATATCTATGGCTAAACATAGTCAAAGTTCCAAAACTTGAGGTTAACATGCAGAAATGCTGCCTTTAAGTCAAAAGCCCTCACAGAAGGTGATTAACAGCTGAGGATACGTCCCAGTTATGCATCCATGCAATGTTTTTTCTTTATTGACCAATTTATCTAACCTGTTCAAAAAGTATGACAAATGAATTAATTTGTATTATAATTAAATAAATGAAATCAAACCAAACAAAAGTCAAATAACTGTATGCTTAAATAACTACTAATGTAAGTGCCTTCTCCATGAAAAAAAAAATCCAGTGAGAGGCGTGTGACTGACAGCCAGTCATCCAATCATGACAATGCCATAAGGAGGAGCATGATTGAGTCATCCAATCATGACGATGCCAATTCCAGCTTGCACTCGCACAGGGATCTGCACAGGTAGACCCCCAGGTGGTGCCAAAACTGCTGCCCTTTTAACCTCTAACTAGAAGACCGGACCAAATGCATCCATTGGTAACAACCGTCATGCTAATTTGTAAAGTGCTACCTACAGTATTTGGCTTTGTCTGATGGTTATATGGTTACTGCTGGCTGTACAACAAATTGCTCCTCAGGGATAATAAAGATGTGAACGTTTGAACCTTAAAGCATGTGATATGAAGACGGAGAAGGAAGTCCAAAGAGTGAATCCAAAGAGTGAATCCACCGAACCTGATGACGATGTCACCGGCTGTGAACTTTACACCACAGGAAGTTTGTTTTTCAAGTTGAACAAATTTGCCATGGACGTTCAGATGAGAATAAAATTAAATGCTAAGAGATGAAAATATTCTGGGTGAAGATGTAACTCAAAAGTAATTGCACCATAGAAATGTTATCTAAATGTAATCAAAAAGTACAAATATGGAATCTAAATGGAATCTGAAACTACTACTAGCCTCCTACTTCTCCCTGACATGAGATTAGATACTGTATGAACTTCATGCTGGCTATGCAAAATAATAATTAGTATTAGTATGTTGGTGCTTAAGTTAAGTTATCCTTTATTTATCCCCATGGAGAAATTCATCCTCTGCATTTGACCCTTCCTCTACTAGGAACCTTCCTAGAACTAGGAGCAGTGGGCAGCCACAGTGCAGCGCCCGGGGACCAACTCCAGTTCTTTTACCATTGTCTTGGTCAGGGGCACTGACAGGAGTCTTAACCCTAACATACATGTCTTTGATGGTGGGAGGAAACCCACACAAGCACGGGGAGAACATGCAAACTCCACACAGAAATGACCTGGGATGGACCTAGCCTGGGTAAACCCATCCCCCACGTGACCTGCTCTCAGACCTGTTCTCAGTCACTATGGTCTGGTCCCCCGCCTGTGCTAAACGATTTCTTGCGGTTGTTGCCCCCCCCCCCGATAGACCGCTCCATTACGCAACCGTCATCCAACCAGCTTTGTGCACAGAGCACATGCGCAGTGCAGCAGATGGCGTCATCGCTCTGCGACCTTTGTTGTTAGCAAGCGAGCTAACACTTTTCATTTCAGTACTGCTAGCACGCAAATGGTTACAACCAGCTACAAGAAGAGAGAACATCGCGTGACGGTGGTCAGGGAATGAAAGAGGAACAGGACTACTGTCTACACGGACCCAAACCTCGATCCCTGCTGCAGATGGCCGCAGATCTGGAGAGATATTTGTGGCTGTGAAGAACAGTCATCATCTATACAGCTGCTGCCAACCTGATGAGGAAACAGGCGTGCTTGTTATGCTGGACACTGAATGCCAGACTGCAGACTTCATCCTCCAGTGCTGTTCGCCTCAGGACTTGAAGGCCTAACGTTGTACCATGGACTGTATACATTCTGTGCTAATAATGCTAGCATGCTAACATCCTTTTCACACACACACACTGAATATACCGAAATGCTAGATTTGATCATGGACTTAACGCTAATGTTAATCAAAAACGGCCGCAGTCATAACGGTAAGGTGTGTTTGACCTAATTGAAATATTAACGTTAATGCCCTCACATTTCAGCGTGGTTACAGATAAACCTATTTAACGCTAGCTAGCTACAGTAGACTTTTGGAGGCGTTAATGTGAATGTCATGACGTAGTGAGCGTAGTATTATACTGTATATTATACATAATCCAGATGTAACCTAGCTATAGCTAGACGTTAAGAGGTTAGCGTGAATGCGACTGAGACCTGACATTACTGGCTTGATATCATATTCCAGATGCAACCTAGCTAGATAAGCTCCACACGGCTGTATGAGTAGCTACAATCAAATGTATCAAGCCTTGATATCATATTCCAGATCCAACCTAGCTAGCTAGATGTTAAGAGGTAGGAATATACCGAAATGCTAGACTTGATCGTGGACTTAATGTGAATCCAAAACGGCCACACTCATAACGTTAAGGTGTGTTTGACCTAGCTAGAAATATTAACGTTAATGCCCTCACATTTCAGCGTGGTTACAGATAAACCTATTTAACGCTAGCTAGCTACATTACTGGCTTGATATCATATTCCAGATGCAACCTAGCTAGATAAGCTCCACACGGCTGTATGAGTAGCTACAATCAAATGTATCAAGCCGATATCATATTCCAGATCCAACCTAGCTAGCTAGATGTTAAGAGGTAGGAATATACCGAAATGCTAGACTTGATCGTGGACTTAATGTTAATCCAAAACGGCCACACTCATAACGTTAAGGTGTGTTTGACCTAGCTAGAAGTTAAGAGGTTAGCGTGAATGCGACTGAGACCTGACATTACTGAAGTGAATACAAGTGACCTATATTTTTCAATCCTGTCTTTGAATAAAAGTTGTACATTGTGTTATGCTTGAAAACCATGTCTTTGCTCCCTTATGTGTTCACAATTACAACAAATCTGTATGGTTTATCTGTTGGCATTAAACCGTGGTATTTCCTTGGGTGATATTCCATATTTGTCATTAAACCTAGCTGTTCACATAAATTTGCAATGATGATCGACCACGTGAGATATCACAAGTAGCCTACTTTTATTAAAAAATAAAATGCAAAGAGAGGTTTCCTTCTCTAACTATTGGTGCGTTCACAAAATATTTACACGAGATTTTTTTTATAAATAATAATCAATAACGTGGATAATGATGACATCTGCAGCTGCTGGACGAGAGACAGAAGAAACTACGAACGAAGATTGGAGCAGAGGAGGACATGACTACAGAGAAACTTAACCGACCAGCACTCTGCTTCAATCAATGAATGCTTATAAAGCCTAATGTTACTGTAGCCTAGTTGCGCCAAGGCAGCCAAGTAGGCCAAGCCGGGAAGCGCCAAGCTAAACATTAATGCACCAAGATCGAAGGCCCGACCGAGTTGGGAGCGCCAGCCGCAAATAGCTGTAAGTCGCAAAAAAAAAGGTTGAAGGCAGGAAAAGCATGTACCAAGTAAACATTAATGTATCAAGATCGAAGGCCCGACCGAGTTGGGAGCGCCAGCCGCAAATAGCTGTAAGTCGCTAAAAGGTCGAAGGCCAGAAAAGTACAATCAACTACTGGCGCCTGCAGATCTCAATTAACCTCCGGTAATCAGATCTTCCTTTTGGGGGATCTCCTAGCCTATGCAGGTGCCCTCCTCTTGCCTCAAGAGCAGCGCCACTGGCCAATGGAGTCAAGCGCCAAAGTATTTGCCATGCATGCCGATTGCTAAATAAAGTTTGTTAAATCCTACCAACTGGCCTCTCATGATTGAAACTTAGTTATAGGCAAAATTTTGGGGAGGGAAATTGCATTGCCATTCTCAAAGACGTCCCTTGACCTCTCACCTCAAGATATTTGAATGAGAATGGGTTCTCATGGGCACTTGCATACCGGATAACTTTACACAGACACTTGAACCGTTGAACAAGTTAATATTTATTATTTAATATTTAAACTGATGAACACAAACAAGTCCTCCAAGTCATCACGTCTCAAGTCAAGTCAAGTCCCGAGTCTTTAACTTCCAAGTCCAAGTCAAGTCTTAAGTCATTCAGTTTTTGTCAAGTCAAGTCACAAGTGATCAAAACAGGGACTCAAGTCGACTCAAGTCCAAGTCACCAAGTCTCAAGTCCCCATCTCTGACGTATAATGTCAGAAATCTCAAGAGTGGATTCCATCTTTCAATTGTTCTGTCTTCTGATCTAATGGCGACATCTTGTGGATATCAGTGGGACTTATACTGTAGTTCAGAAGCAGTGTTGGGGGTAACACATTACAAAAGTAACATATTACATGTACTTACTTTTAGCAGTCCCAGGACTGGACCATGCTTTTTTCATTTGTTTCCTCTGTCATGTTTTTGTTTTTGTCACGCGTTCACAAACAGAACCATACTTCCTCAACCCTCTGCCAAAGCTGTTCCCCTTCAGATGTTATCTTATCACAAAATACAGCGACAGCCATCGCAACTGTTTCTCTTTTATCACCTATATGTTTCCCGCATTCGTATTATATTAGTTAAAGCTACTGCAGCCAAAAGTGAATACCTAGATATATTACTCAATCATAAAACGATAAGGTATGTGCAGTGTGCACCATTACACCAGACAACTACAGGTCCCCATAGGGAATGGTTTCTTGCGTTTGTGCAAAGTCCCTTATGAACAGCAGGTTTGTGCTGGAAAAAGTCATTGTAAAGCCATTGAATTTGAAATAATATTGTGAACCCTGTAAAAACATAGTTCAACTAAAAACATTCAATAAATGAATTGAATACACAGGTTGATATCAAAGCATTGGGTTTTTGGGGTAATGTTGGATTGTATTATTGGGAATGGGTATTGATAGGGATTTGTAGGTGGATTTATGATGTATGTGGATGGGTAAGTTTGTGTACGTTTGTGTATATACATGCATATATATATATGTATATGTATGCATGAGCATGTGGGGAGGAGCGTGAGAGTTGGGATATGCATATAATATAGGGATGTATGAATTTGTTTATGAATGATTTGGGGGGAGGACTCGATAAGCCTTGGCTTCTTCCTGCCCCTTTTCAAACAGTTCACCTTTTTTATGTTTGAGTTTACGTATTTTCCTTTTGATGAAATCTATTAGACTGTTATGTTTACTGTTTTTTTTCACTTTATGTATTGTTTTAACTGTTTGAAATACATTGTTTCAACCAATCAATCAATCAATAGTGATTGTTGATTACTTAGACATAATTATTTGTACCCCACACTCTAGAAGAAGTGGTTCTATATATAACCTTTAAGGGTTCGATAGCTTGGTACGTATTTGGAATCCTCTAAACTTTAGGTTAAAGGTTCTATATACAAGTACAACAAAATAAGTAGTCCACACCAGTACACAAAATAAACAACAGCAATGATGATGATGATGATGATGATGATACAATGATATTATAGGGATGTATTCTGTTTCAGTTGTTCTAGTCTCTATCTAGTCTCATATGGGCGACTGAAGTTTATTTATCCATCTTTTTGTCAACGGTGCGACGTGTGAGACAGCTGCCTCACATTTATAGTTTACCCACCTTTTTTGACCACTACAGCACTGGTTACATTGTTTAGGTTTAGCCATCAGTCACAGTCAGACTCTGCTCTCTGATTGGCTCTGACCAGAACTGACTATCACTGCCCTCCACGATTTTTTTTGAGGTCTTACACACAACCTCTAATGACGTATACAGTGGGTACTTGTATAATATCCTGCTTCTTCAACTCCATTTTGCACTTACGGCATAATGTTTGTGCTTTGGGCGTTGTGTCCTTTATCTCACCCTTCTATATCTTTGCTTTCGTAATGACACTTTATAGAAGAAGTAAGACAACTTGAATGGAGTAATAATTTGCGTCACTCCATCTATGGCTGTACTCCATCTAGGCACAACCCAACTAAGCTTGCCCCCGCAGTTGCAACCCGAGGCACGCTCGTGCTATCAACTCACGTGTTCACAAACAGAACCATACTTCCTCAACCCTCTGCCAAAGCTGTTCCCCTGCAGATGGTATCTTATCACAAAATACGGCGGTATCCAACACAACTGCTTTAGTCTTTTATCACCTATGTTCCCGCATTTGTATTATATAGAGGCAAAGTGACAGCCTACTTCCTGCTTCCGCACTGTACCAGAGATTTTCATCTGCCATTTATTTTTCCATACACATTTCGTAAAATGCGTATAAAAATAGATTTACTGGTTCAAACCAAACAGTACCGATATATTTAGAAACAGGAGAGATCGCATAACATTTCACTGGGACCAAACCGTTAAACAAAATGCGGTTGTAAAGAAAATATTTCTTCTATGTTGTTTTTTTAAGTTTTGGTCCGAGTGAAATGTTCTATGGTCTCTCCCCGATTATAGCGTTAGCTGAACCGTTTGGTTCAACGAAGTGCAACTATTTTATAAGCATTTTACGACATGTCTACGGGAAAATAAATGGCGGATGAAAATCTCTGGTACAGTGCTGAAGCAGGAAGTGACGTTCCACTTTGCCTCTCTATTAGTTAAAGCTATACTGCAGATAGATAAGATATATTACTCAATCATAAAATGAATGGTCTGTGCACCATTACACCAGACTTTGTACCTGAAGTCACCTTAGGGACAAGGTGAGAAGCTCAGTCATCCAGGGACTCGGGAATAGAGCCGCTGCTCCTTCGCGTAGAAAGGAGCGCAGTTGAGGTGGTTCGGGCATCTAAGGATGCCACCTTGTCGCCTCCCTATAGGCAGGTGTTCCAAAAATATATATATATTTTTTTTTATGAGCAAGGTGAAAATTAGATAGTGAGTAGCCTATATAATCTGCAATAAATATGTAGATTCATAATTATCTACATGTGTACTGTTTTTGGGTCAATATTTTCGGTAACGCTTTAGAATACAGCCCGCAAATAAGCATGTAGTTATAGTATAACAATGGGGTTTAGGGCTGTAGTTATAGTCTAACTACGGGGTTTAAGGAGTGAATTAATACTTTAACTAGAGGGTAACAAGATCTGTACTTATAGTCTAACTACGGGGTTTACGGAGTGTAGTTATAGTATAACAACAGGGTTTAAGGAGTGTAGTTATGGTATAACAACGGGGTTTAAGGAGTGTAGTTATGGTATAACAACGGCGTTTAAGGAGTGTAGTTATAGTCTAACTACGGGGTTTAAAGAGTGTAGTTATAGTATAACAACGGGTTTTAAGGAGTGTAGTTATAGTCTAACTACGGGGTTTAAGGAGTGTAGTTAGAGTATAACAACAGGGTTTAAGGAGTGTAGTTAGAGTATAACAACGGGGTTTAAGGAGTGTAGTTAGAGTATAACAACGGGGTTTAAGGAGTGTAGTTATAGTATAACAACGGGGTTTAAGGAGTGTAGTTAGAGTATAACAATGGGGTTTAAGGAGTGTAGTTAGAGTATAACAACGGGGTTTAAGGAGTGTAGTTAGAGTATAACTACGGGGTTTAAGGAGTGTAGTTAGAGTATAACTCCTTAAACCCCGTTGTTATACTCTAACTACATCCGCCTCCCCTTGCTGGACCTCCCCTATTTCGGAACCCTGGTTACGGCCCTGCCCGTAGTTAGACTATAAGTACAGATCTTGTTACCCTCTAGTTAAAGTATTAATTCACTCCTTAAACCCCGTAGTTAGACTATAACTACAGCCCTAAACCCTGTTGTTATACTATAACTACATGCTTATTTGCGGGCTGTATTCTAAAGCGTTACCATATTTTCTTGCACCGAATTGCCACGACGTCCGGTTTACTTCCGGTTTCCACCAGTGCAGATCATTAGAGTATCAGGATCTGTGAAGTTGCACATGCGCTGTTCACTCTCAAAAACAAAGGGATTTGGGAGGGCTCTGGGTGCACGTATCTTGCGACCAGGTGGAGGTGGGGCCAGGTAGAGTGAGTGTCATGACGTAGGTTAGGCTGGCTATGGTAGCGACCATAGGGTAGTGACACAGTATATATAAACACTAGTAGCAGTCCCACGCCGACGGCTTTGCAGCACGCGCGCGAAGCAAAGAAGTTTGTTTTCAACTGCCATAAAACAGAAAAGACGTTTTGCAAGAATGGAGAAAGACAATTCTGTGAAGTCACTCAAAACGACGCCGTTTGAGAGACGGAATTTACAGGAGAAGCATCGAGTGAAAGAGCTTGGACCAGATCACCCTGAGCTCGCCATTAAACAACAGGCTACAGACAGAGGAAGAAAATACACTCGTTTCTAGTAGCTAGTAACGTCCGTTACTACTTGCTTGATTTAGGGCTGGAGTGGACGATAATTCAATAGCCTATTATTGTTGTCTTTCAGTGGAATCATCGTGATGATATGAAGTTATGAAGTTATTTTAATAGTGACATTTTTGCTGTCTAAATTGATGATGACAAGCAAAGGTTTGTTTGACATCACCATTCAGTTCAATGAGATGAACACTGATTTTGCATACGCGAAACATATGATATTGATATTGAGAAGAATCCTTATGATTATCATATTGATTTCAACCCCATTGTCCAAGCCTATATTTGGTATAGCCCTCCCTGGACAAAAATGCAGCAGCCGCTACTGGTTTTAATTGCTTTTAGTCTGGTCCTTGTACAACAATACATACTTCTTCTTCAGTCCTCAACTCTCCACCGTGATAGCTGATGTGTGGTGAGCGTTCTGGCGCAAACTGGCTGCCGTGCATCACCCAGGTGGGTGCTACACATCGGTGCTGGTTGCTGGATGAGTTGAGTTCCCTCCCCCTCCCTCCCCTGATATGTGAAGCGCTTTGAGTGTCTTGAAAGGCGCTATAAATCCAATCAATTATTATTATTATTATCTTGCCTTCCTGTTATCATTATTATTACGGTAGGTGCTTACACATTTTATTGCCTTTTATTGTTCTTTACAACTGTTGTCAGGCAGGCTACTCCCTATTTGTTAGCGGTGAGTTGGAAAAAGTCCACAGGAGGAGGGTTGTGATGTGACTATATATATGATGCCACAGTAGCATTCTTAGATAAACCATCAGTCGAGAACCATAGAGTATAGTGAGAAGAAGAAGAGCACGTACAGAAAGCCCAGGTTTGTCTTTGTCTGTGTATCACATTTATCGAGGTAAGTTGCACAAAATTCTATCAATTGGATGTTCAGCATATGTGTAAAGTTAAAAGAATGTTGAAAAATCTAAAGGTGGGGTCCGAATGTTGTAACTGATATTTAGATTTGTTTTTAGTCTCCTCAGTCATCATGGCAGCGTGGTTCATTCTTCTTTGGATCATTCTTTTGATTGATCCTTCCTCTGACCATCTGTGCGTCAGGTAAGGCATTATCCTACCCTTGTATATCTCATCCCTCAATCCCCTATCCCTTCCCGCACCCCTCAACCTTTAACATCCTTATTCCCTCTCACTAGGCACGGTGCATGCCTCTCCACGTCTCGTTCTAGGATCCATCCGGGGGGGGGGCCTGAAATCTGCTCGGGCTGAAACACGCCTCACGCCAGACCCGCTCGGGCAGACCACGTCTGAGACGGAACCCCCACCCTGAGTCTCCCTCTGCCCCGGTCATCAGGACGTTCCCCCGGAACACGTGACCTCCTGGAACAGACGGCTCATCTCGCACCCACACTACACCATACACAACTCATTATCTTCAGTAAAGAACCTTAACGATACTCTTGTTGTGGCGTGGTCCTTGCTAGTGAAGTGCAGACAGTTGAAAGAAGATTCACAGGGATGGTTGCTTCACTTGCTCCGTTTCTTTCCCAGAATCCTGGTTACTATGACTTGGAGGCAAGAGATATGTCAGTGTGGCATGTTCCCAACAACTGGAGAAGCTTAGCCATCTTACGCTACCACCAGAGATGGGCAGTATTTGAAATACGTATTTCAACTACTTTTTTGTATTTTGTAATTTGTATTTGGCTGGGCAGAGAAAAATTAGATGTAATTTGTATCAAGATACTTTCAGATCTTGTATTTTGTGTATTTCAAATACATAAAATACATTTTTCTTTTTATTCTCAAATTGACATATGTAAACATTGACACAGGTTTAAACTAAAGATGGAGAAATTAGTTGTACTAAAAACAACTAACTGGACTGAACTGAAACCTGATTTGAATAGGAGAAATTAGTTGTACTAAAAACAACTAAGTGGACTAAACTGAACTGAAACCTGATATGAAAAGATGGAGAAATAAGGTGTATTAAAAAACAACTAACTGAACTGAAACCTGATGTGAAAAGATGGAGAAATTAGTTGTACTAAAAACAACTAAGTGAACTAAACTGAAACCTGATATGAATAAACAGAGAAATTACTTGTACTAAAAAACAACTAACTGGACTGAACTGAAACCTGATTTGAATAGGAGAAATTAGTTGTACTAAAAACAGCTAAGTGAACTAAACTGAACTGAAACCTGATATGAAAAGATGGAGAAATAAGGTGTATTGAAAAACAACTAACTGAACTGAAACCTGTTGTGAAAAGATGGAGAAATTAGTTGTACTAAAAACAACTAAGTGAACTAAACTGAAACCTGATATGAATAGATGGAGAAATAAGTTGGAAAAAACAACTAACTGAACTAAACTGAAACCTGATATGATTCAGAATAGATTGAGAAAGAAGTTGTATTGAAAAACAACTAACTGAACTAAACTGAAAGCTGATGTGAATAGCTGAAGAAATAAGTTGTACTGGAAAAAAAAAACTAACTGAACTATACTAAAACCTGATATGAATAGATTGAGAAATAAGTTGTACTGAAAAAACCCCTAACTGAACTAAACTGAAACCTGATTTGAATAGGAGAAATTAGTTGTACTGAAAAACAACTAACTGTCATAAAACTGATTTGAATAGATGGAGAAATTAGTTATACTGAAAAACTATAACTGAACACCAAAGTACCCTAATGAAAATCAAAAATGTCTTTCTGTTGCTACAAGGATGTCTGAGCTTCACTGTGCATAATGATGGCTGTGCAGATTTTGACTCTAGAATGGTGTTACCACTGCTGATAGTGGAAAGTTGTATTCAGTGAGTGATTGTTCTTTAGTAATTATGTTCTAGATAGCCAGGTTGTTTTGGATTTTGTTTATGAAGCAGAAGAAGGGGAAGTCATTTTAAGGATGTAAGGATTTGAACATGAGTCCAATTTCATGGAAGGCCTTTTTTGTTTGAGATGCAGTTTCTCATCGTTCCTCTCACCGATTCACAATTTCACAACCTTAGACAGGATGTGCATCAGGGCATTCAATTCCTGAAATGTAACCTTTTCTAGTTGTATAAATATGTTTGCACGTTAAATAAATACTGTGACGACAAGTTACTGACATGGTGGTGAATGTGAAGTTGTTTAAAGGGGACCTACTATGCCTTTTACCTATTTCAGTTATTTATATATTGTGTTATGATGTCAGATATCTATGGCTAAACATAGTCAAAGTTCCAAAACTTGAGGTTAACATGCAGAAATGCTGCCTTTAAGTCAAAAGCCCTCACAGAAGGTGATTAACAGCTGAGCTGAAGGAGAAATTAGTTCTACTGAAAAATAACTAAAACTAAAATGGAAGAACTGCAGTGTGTTAGGGAGTACACATACTGTGACAGAGGACTAAAGAGAGGATTTACTGTCTAAGGAAAGCAGAAAATTTCACTTTTGAATAGCTGAAATCAGAGAATTAGGACATTTTCCTTAAAGAAATGTCTCCAAATGATTAATAGATCATCAAAATAGGCAATTAATTTAATATTTGGCAATTCATCTATGAATTGACTAATCGTTGCAGCTCTGTATAAGTTTTTATAAAATGTATTTTCATGTATTTTCAAAATACAAAATACGTATTTGTATCTCAAATACATTTTCAGACAGGTATTTTGTATTTGTATTGTGATACATTTTTTGAGCAAGTATTTGTATTTGTATCAAAATACTTTGATGTATTTTCGCCCATCTCTGGCTACCACACAACCAGCCGCTTCTTACCCGCATATGGGGGGAATCTCTTCACACTCTTTTCAGTAAGATCCAATGTGCATCAATACATTCTGCACTTGTAAACGTTAAATTAACTGCTTGAGCTTATTTATTTATTTATTTATTTTCGAGAAACAGGGAGTGAATAGGGGATACATTAAAAGGGGATACATTAAATATGGAAACATCTTTATTCTCACCTAGCAGAATGACTCTTAAAGTTATAGTTCACAGAAAAATTAAAACTATTAACTCACCTCCATGCCAGTAGAAAATCTGTCAAATTTGTTAGTCCATAAAACAATCCTGGAGATCAAGAAGTACATTGCAGCTTTCTCCAAAACAACTGCAGTGTGGCAGTTGACGGACATTTGCATCATTATACCTGGTGATTTCAAAATATGTCATGTTTGCCCACACCCCGTCCTCGATAGATTAGCTTGAATTCGCAGAAATAATACTTCCGGTTTAGCCATAATTAGCCTTCAAATTTTGAAAATAGGTAGACATGTTTTAAATCAATGACTTTGTATTCAATCATCAGAAAGTGAGCCCCCTAATTGATCTTTGATGTCATAATAATAACAATGAAAAATGCAACAAAATGTGCCATTTGTAACTATAAATGCTGCATGTATTACACTGTCCAGAATACATACAGAATGCAGCCTAACAATCAGACATTGGCAAAAATACATAAAAAAGTATTTTGATACAAATTACAAAATACTTGCAATTTTTTTAATCAAAAATACAAATACAAAATACTAGTCTGAGAAATGTAATAATTGCAAATACGGATTTTGTATTTTGAAAATACAAAAGATTCATTCTATAAAATTGATAAAGAGCTACAATCGATTCATTGCCAAATATTACATTGCCAACTATTTTGATAATCTCTTAATAATTTTTGAGCCATTTCTCTTAGGATGTGTATTTTCTTTTTATATAGGCTATAACTCTCAATACTGTGTTTGCTGTAGGAAAATAGTACTAACATGTATTTATTTATTTCAATGTAAAGCGTTACCCAGTGAGGTACAATGCAGGGTCTTGCCTCACCAAAAATGGACCCTCCTTCCCTATCGTATATGATTATGGAAATATGGAGACCACAAAGATGTTTTATGGACCCAATGCGAGAGGTAAAAGTATTTCAATAATGAGAGACTAATAAAAAGTATAACAAGCTTTAATGATACAACAAATTAATTTTGGCGTATGACTCCATGATATGATGACGCTCTCCTGAGATGATGAGAGGGCGTCGTCAGTGAAGAATAGGATAGGAAATCCCCCATAGGGAATTCTTCAATCAGGAGTCATGACCGATGGTGGTGGTCAGGGGAGGAGGTGGGGCGAAAACAACTGCTTCAGCGATGATGATCAGCAACTGAGAATGACATGGCACATACACAGCACATAGCAAACAGAGTAAAACATGGACCCTGATATACTACGCTGATTAGGTGATTGGGATCAGCTGGAGAGGAATACCTTGGGCTGATTGGTTATTGCCACATGTGTGGTAAACTGTGAATGGGTGAGGAGACAGCATCAGAGAAAGGGGGCGAGCCCAACAATGAATGGGTTATACATCCTCAAAGAAAGGGGGCGTGCACTGTGATATGACGAACTGGGCATTGGCTGTTAAGTGGTCTACATTATTGAAAATAGTCCAAGACATCATTTCAATAATGAGAGACTAATAAAAAGTATAACAAGCTTTAATGATACAACAAATTAATTTTGGCGTATGACTCCATGATATGATGACGCTCTCCTGAGATGATGAGAGGGCGTCGTCAGTGAAGAATAGGATAGGAAATCCCCCAAAAGAAAATAAAGTTAAATTAGAATAAATGGAATGCATAAAGGGGATCATGGAGCTCACCAAACATATAAATAAATGTAGACTATGAGGGCAAAATGCATGCTGGTATTAAGGCCAGCTATGCGGGTTATTCACTATGAGGGGCAAAATGCATGCTGGGACATGGGCCAGCTATGCGGGGTTATTTACTATGAGGGGAAATTTACTATGAGGGACGAAATGCATGCTGGGAGATGTAGAGCAGCTATGCGGGTAATTTACTATAAGGGGCAAAATGCATGCTGGAAGATGTAGGCCAGCTATGCGGGTTATTTACTATAAGGGGCAAAATGCATGCTGGAAGATGTAGGCCAGCTATGCGGGTTATTTACTATAAGGGGCAAAATGCATGCTGGAAGATGTAGGCCAGCTATGCAGGTTATTTACTATAAGGGGCAAAATGCATGCTGGAAGATGTAGGCCAGCTATGCGGGTTATTTACTATAAAGGGCAAATGCATGCTGGAAGATGTAGGCCAGCTATGCATGCTGGAAGATGTAGGCCAGCTATGTGGGTTTATTTACAAATGCCGGGAGATGTAGGCCGGCTATGCGTGCTGGAAGATGTAGGCCAGCTATGCGGGTTTATTTACAAATGCCGGGAGATGTAGGCCGGTTATGCGGGTTATTTACCATGAGGGGCGAAATGCAAGCTGGAAGATGTAGGCCAGCTATGCATGCTGGAAGATGTAGGCCAGCTATGTGGGTTATTTACTATAAGGGGCAAAATGCATGCTGGAAGATGTAGGCCAGCTATGCATGCTGGAAGATTTAGGCCAGCTATGCGGGTTATTTGCTATAAGGGGCAAAATGCATGCTGGAAGATGTAGGCCAGCTATGCATGCTGGAAGATGTAGGCCAGCTATGTGGGTTATTTACTATAAGGGGCAAAATGCATGCTGGAAGATGTAGGCCAGCTATGCATGCTGGAAGATGTAGGCCAGCTATGCGGGTTATTTACTATAAGGGGCAAAATGCATGCTGGAAGATGTAGGCCAGCTATGCATGCTGGAAGATGTAGGCCAGCTATGCGGGTGAAGGAATGGACAGGCTATTGATAAGGCATAAAGCGAGCCAACAACAGACATGGTGAACAGGTGAAACCAGGTGTATACTTAAACGTGGGACATGAATTTGTAATGCGGGATCGAGATAAACCACCACCATCGTATATGCATTGACTTACCGATTCACGGTCAAGGGGTAAACAACATTTTGGAGGACCTCAAGACTCTGCGGGACAATTACAGTTAATAAGTTTCATGAATGGAGAGAACATTGGGCCGATAGTGAAGCCACTTGATCAGATCAAATAACACTGGTAGATGAAGGCCAGTAAGATATGGGATATGAACTGATATTCCATACAGATAGAGAAATACACTCCCCCAAAAGAAAAATTAATTTAAAACATGAAACCTGAGACTTACGCAGATATATACTGCCATCAATGATATAACAAAGAAATCTAGAATTATATAAAGGAGAGAAGAGACAATATTATAAAAATAAATAAATGATATAGACAATAACGAAATTGAAACAGTTCCTAGTAATAATGATAACATTAAATGATGATAATAATAATAATAACCCAGCAGAATAATAGTTAATGGTTCAAACTGAACAAAACGAACCCTGACATGTCTAGGGTGCTGGAAGGCAGGGCAAAGAAAAAATAAAAATAGAGTATATAATCTACATGATTTATGAGCTTTAGAGAGCAATGGTTAATGGCAATAATCCGATATATTTGGGCTTAGCCAGCAATGGTTGCCAATGACTGGAGAATTTAAAACTTGAGATAGCCAGCAATGGCAAGGGAGGGGGCAGGACCTGCTTGCGATGAATGGGTTTTAGCCAGCAATGGCTATGGCAAGGGGACCGACAGCATCGGCTTGCAATAAATGGGCGAAGGATCAGGATCAGTTTGATCTTAAGACAAAAAGATCAGGACAGTGCTCTCAATTACTTTAAATTTGACACATGGTGTGCGATTTGCACCAAACACCCTCTTCATCGGGGTTGGCAATTCCTCAAGCGATGACCATGATAATTATAGTATAGATGAACGCACCTGGCACACGGGTCTAACCTGGGTAGGGGAGCCATAATGTAAAGCCGACTACTATAAGATCTAAGACATGGAGCAATTATAATAGATGATCTCGCACACAAAAAACAAAAAACACAAAAAACAAAAAAATACCAAAAATAAACAAAGACATGCCCATATATGAGGGACTGTATCCAACGCTTCTGAAGGATTCTGTCCCAGATACCACCTCTCAGAGGCAGATCACTGCCAATGTCCATAATGACGATAGCTGAGAATAAGCATGTCCATTGAAGATTCCTCATGATTATTGGTGATGATCTATTGAACATAGATCCTTACTAACTCACCGGACTTTACCTCGCCAATCAGCTGCGCTTTTCTTCCCCCAACTCAGACAATGACTGAGATTGATATTCAGCTTAGCCAACAATGATTCCAGCAGTGGTTCTTAATTCATCTTGATTGCAATGTTTGATGATTTTTAGCTTAGAACGAGGATAATGGACATCGGATTAGTCAACAACAATGACTTATTTCAGCTTAAACAGTGACAAATAAATTGATACCCACTTTAGCCACCAACAATGGCTATATGATGATTATTCCGTCCCTTGAGCGTGTTCCATATACGCCCAAACTGACAGATAGCTAACACACAAGATGCAGAGAAAGTCGAACACGGGTGTAAAGTTGAGATGTTTTACTGAGTTCTTTTTCTCTTCTCGTTTCTTGTCTTTTTTGTAAAACTGAAATAAATAAAGATACAATGCTATGTTTACAGACTGTTCTTAAAATACAGCACAAAATAATGTACATTGCTTAGCCTACAAACAACCTTCATGCACATGCTCCAGTATAGCAATAAGCTACGTTAGCCTAGCATGCTACAACAAGAAGCTAACATACCAACTAACATGCTATGACAATAAGCTACCTTCAGGTTAGCATGATATGACAAGAAGCTACATTTAGCCTAGCTTAGCATTTTTAACATTAGCTAATTAAATTATCACATAATAGTTCGTTTTTAATCCAAACATGAATTCCAAATTATTTATATGCACATTTGCACAGAACACAGACAAAGTAACAAACTTACAAGCAAAGGCTCTCCAAGGCACAAAACGTAAAGGGGAAGTGGAGAGGAGCTTTCTGTCTGACCACATGACATGGAGAAACTGGCAGACTACAGTCTTTTCCTGGTTGACCTCTAACCTATGAGTCACATGGTCTGAACTGACCACTAAGAAAACACTATACAGTTATCACTGTTTTACAACAAACTGCCACAAGGTGGTGCTAAAATATGAATTTGAAGGCCACAGAATGTGTGCCATGACACTCCCCGCTTGGTATTAATTAGATACCACTAACTAACAAACTGTGATTACAAGGAATGTCCACAGGAAATAAATAAATATCAGTCTTTGGTTGGCATAAGAAGAACTGTTTCAGAAATCGGTCTGAAGAATGTCTTGATTGTCCCATGCCTTGCAACCCTGAGCTCGACCTTTCTGACTCATCCATCACTGGAAGCTATTGCCTTGGTCACAAGAGCCATGGGCCATTCGTTGCGCTTGGCTTGAGCATCTTTAAGAAGGACCACATCACCTTCCTTCAGGTTTTGCCGGTTTTCTTGCCATTTGGATCGGCTCTGAAGCGTTGTCAGGTATTCACGCCTCCATCTGCTCCAGAAGGTGTTGGCAAGATGCTGCACCTGCCTCCATTGTTGTCTATGGAGGTCAGCTTCCTTGAAGTCGCCTGGGGGTGGAAGGAGAATGCAGACCTTTTGCGTGAGGAGCATGGCTGGAGTCAACAAGAAAGGTGAGTCTGGGTCTGTCGAAATGGGAGTAAGAGGCCGTGAATTGACGATTCCTGTGACCTCTGCCATCAGGGTAGACAGCACATCATGTGTCAAGCGAGAGGGGCTAGTCTGGTGCAGCATGGAATCAAGGATGCGTCTGGAGACACCTATCATCCGCTCCCAGGCTCCTCCCATGTGGGATGCATGCGGCGGATTGAAGACCCACGAACAGCCCTCTCTGCTAAGGTACTTCCTCACTCTGGGTTCATGGGGATCAGTCGGCAGGATTTCCTGCTCTTTACAGGCCCCTATGAAGTTGGTCCCACAATCCGAGCGAATCTGTTTTACGGGTCCTCGCAGAGCGAAAAACCTTCTCAAGGCATTTATGAAAGTGGATGAATCCATGCAGTCGATCAGCTCGATGTGTATGGCACGAGTGCTCATACAAGTGAAGAGCGTGGCCCATCTCTTGCTTTGCGCCTGCCCTCCTCGTGTACGTCGTGCAACGACCGTCCAAGGGCCAAACACGTCTAGCCCGACATACGTGAATGGTGGTTCAGTGCTCAGGCGATCGATGGGTAGGTCCGCCATCTTCTGCTCAGTTGCCTTCCCACGAAGCTTGTTGCATATCACGCACTTGTGAAGAATGCTGTTGATACGCTTCCTAACTCCAACAATCCAATATCCTGCGGTGCGAACAGCGGCTTCAGTGAACACACGACCCTGGTGCTTGACTCGATCGTGGTAATGTTCCACAAGTAGTTTTGCGGCATGGCTGCAGCCTGGAATGATCACAGGGAACTTCTCTTTGTAGTCCAGAGTGGCATGCTTAAGCCGACCTCCTATCCTTAGAAGGCCTTCGTCATCCAGATAAGGGTTCAGTTTTTTCAGAGCACTGTTCCTTGGAATGTCTTTTCCCTTGGCGATGCAGGCAAGCTCTTCTTTGTAGGCTTCTCTCTGCACAGTCTTGATTATGACTGCTTCTGCTTGCAGCAGTTCCTCCACTGTGCGAGGCTTTGCGCAGTGGTGCCACGATCTGCAGGTTCCGTCCTGACCATCTGTGGTCTTACGAGACTGGACGATGTGTATGAGGGAAGCTGTGGCTCTCACTAGTGACCTCCATGAAGAGAATCGTTCAAAGCGCTGGGATCCCAGACAGGAGCTCTCAGTAGATAGAGTGGTAGCGAGAGAACGAACTTCTGCATCTGTATCTGGATCGATGAGGTTAAACCTCTCCTCTTCTAGAGATGGTTCTTTTCCGTTTTGTGACAGGAAGGCGGGTCCTGTGAGCCAGGTGGTGGTGTTCAACAGAGCTGCTGGTACAGAGCGAGTGGCATGGTCTGCAGGGTTATGCTTTGTAGAGATGTAATGCCATTGTGTTGGGCTTGAGACCTTTCTGATACGCTGCACTCTGTTGCTGACGTACACGTAGAAACGTCTTGTCTGGTTACAGATATATCCCAGAACAACTCTGCTATCCGTGTAGAACTCCACGGCATCTGGCGTGAAGTCTAGTTCGCTTGTGACCATGTCTGCTATCTCTGCAGCTAGAACAGCAGCTCCCAGTTCCAGTCTAGGAATCGTATGAGCAACTCGTGGTGCTAGCTTTGCCTTACCAAGGACGAATCCGATGTGACATGCTCCTTCGCTGTCGATGACACGAAGGTATGCCACTGCTGCAATCGCCTGGACGGAAGCATCAGAGAAAATGTGAAGTTCCTTTCTCAGGGCTGTAGACAGGGTGGCGGCAGCATATGGTCTGGGAATCTCCAACTGCTTGAGATCATGCAGTGATTTTCTCCATGTGCTCCATTCGTGTTCCTTTTCTTCAGGAAGGGGGGAATCCCAGCCAAGAGCCTCACTTGATAAATCCCGGAGCAGGAATTTTCCCTGGTTGGTGATGGGTGCGACGAACCCGAGTGGGTCGAAGAGACTGTTGACAGTAGCGAGTACCCCTCTACGTGTAAAAGGCTTCTTCGTGTCAGCTACACGGAAGGTAAATATGTCCCTCTTCAGGTCCCAGCTCAGCCCGAGGCTGCGTTGGATAGGAGTAGGATCCACATCCAGGTCAAGGTCTTTGAGTCCTTTCGCACGATCTTCGGCGGGAAATGCTTCCATTACTTCCTTGCTGCTAGAGGCAAACTTGTGGAGTCTCAGATTTGAGAGGGCGAGCATCTCCTGTGTTCGTGATACCAGGTCGATGGCTCCAGCAGCTGTGGGCATTGACAGAAGTCCGTCATCGACGTAAAACTCTCTCTCAACAAAGCGCTTGGCATCTGAGCCGTACTCCTCTTCACCATAGGCAGCTGCGCGTCGAAGACCATAAATGGCCACAGCAGGAGACGGACTGTTTCCGAACACGTGCACCCTCATGCGATATTCGATGATCTCTTTGCTGGTGTCATTATCCTTGAACCAAAGAAAATGAAGGAAATCTCTATGGTCCTCTCTTACTATGAAACTGTGGAACATCTGTTCAATGTCTCCAACCACAGCCACTAGTTCCCGTCTGAAACGCAGTAGAACCCCAAGTAGACTGTTGTTTAAGTCTGGACCAGAAAGAAGAACGTCATTCAGAGAGATGCCTTGTTTTTGCGCACTGGAGTCGAAGACAGCTCTGATCTGACCGGGCTTCTGTGGATGGTACACCCCGAAGATAGGCAAGTACCAACACTCCTGACCTTCTTTCAGGGGAGGGGCTACCTCAGCATGGTCACGATTGAAGATGTTCTCCATGAAGGTGACGAAGTGAGTCTTCATCTCAGGCTTCTTCTCAAGTGTGCGTAGAAGGGAATTTAGGCGTGTTAATGCTTGGTCTCTATTGTTGGGAAGACGCTGGCGTGGTGTTCTAAACGGGAGAGGTGCCACCCAACTGTTGCTGTCATTCTTGAACATCTCTCTATCCATGATTTCCAGGAAGAGCCTGTCTTCAATAGATGGTCCAACTTTGTCGTCATTCTCTGACCTTTCAAAGATGGTGCTCCCTATGGCACAGTCGTCGAGGATGAGTGTGTCACATGCTAGAGAAACTTCAGGCGGAGGTTTGATGCTGAACTTCTCCTTGATGCAGAACCGATTGGGACATGGAGGATGAAGGGAAGGACGTCCATTGTCAAGTAGATGGGTGCGGTACGTACTTACAGCTGCAAGCTTGTGCACTGATCCTAGGCAGACATCTCCTACCACGACCCAACCTAGGTCGAGTCTCTGTGCGTAAGGGGTGTTGTTGGGTCCGTTCCGTTGTTCTCGCACTTTGTGGACCTGTAGGATGTCACGACCCAAGAGTAGAATAATCTGGGCTTCCGGATCCAGTGGAGGAATGTGATGAGCTATGGGCCTTAGGTGAGCATGCCACTGTGCTGCCTCAGGAGTTGGAATTTCGGCCCTGTCGTCTGGCATATTGTTGCAGTCGATCAGAGTTGACAGTTTCACCTTTGTCACTCCATCGAAGGACTCCACAATGAAACCTGTGGCCCTTCTCCCTGTGGTTTCTGTCACACCCGCACAGGTGCGTAGGGTGTATGCCGTGTTTGCTCCCTTGACATTCAGCAGGTCGAAGAACTCGGTTCTAGCAAGCGATCGGTTGCTCTGTTCATCTAGGATTACATAGAGCTTGATTGCCTCCTCTCGGCGGCCCTCTTGGTAGACCTTCGCCAAGCAGATCTTAGCGCAGGACCTGGCACTTCCACCATCTCCACAGACTTCGGTACATTTTGAAGTGACAGCAGGTTGAAGTGCTTCAGCTCCTTCCTCCCCGCCATACTCAGTTGAAATTAAAGGGGTGGTCCTGGGTGAAGGGCTGCAATATGAGCATCACTGTTGCATTCTTTACATTTGATGGCTGCCTTGCAGTTCCTAGCTAGATGAGTGGTTGCAGCACAGCATCTGAAGCATATGCCATTTTCTTTTAAGAAGGCCTTACGCTCCTCTAGAGGCTTGCTCCTAAACCCCCTGCAGTACTTGAGAGGATGAGGCTTCTTATGAAGTGGGCAGAGCTTGACAACATCATCCAAGTTAGTACTTGAACTGCCTCTCTGACTCACAGTGTCTGATAAGACCTCTGTCTTGTGGGTGTAGACTGAGCTTTTCCATTGCCTCTTGGCTGGCTGCTCCAGTTTAGATGAACTTGGGTTCCCTGATGATAGTGCAAAGCTTGGATCATTACGTATCCGTGCCTCTCTGCAGATGAAGTCACAGAAGACTGAGAATGGAGGAAAGGCAACCTGATATACAGCTTTGTACTGTGAGCCGTGAGCCATCCACTTCTCTTGAAGACCGTAAGGTAACTTGTCAACTATGGGTGCTACACCACGTGCGGTGTCGAGATAGGTAAGTCCAGGTAAGTAACCTTCATATTTAGCGGACTCCACTTCCTGCAGGAGATCTCCTAGCTCACGAAGTTTTATGGCATCTTTGCTACTGATCCTTGGGAAGTTGTCTATCCTATCAAAGAGAGACCGCTCAATGACCTCCGGGGAACCATAGCAGTCTTCCAGACGCTCCCAAGCTTTCCTTAGGCCTGCAATAGGATTACCTACGTGCACGGCCCGAATCCTCCTCACATGTTGTGCAGAATGTTCTCCCAACCATTTTGATAGAAGGTCCAGCTGTTCACTAGCTGATACGTCCAATCCCTCTATTGCATTTATGAAAGACGACTTCCATGCCCAATAGCTCTCGGGACGGTCATCAAACTTGGTGAGTCCTGAGTTAACGAGCTCACGGCGCGCTAAGTACCTAGCGACATCACTCATGTTGGTATCTTTGTTGAACGACAACTGTGGTGTCTTAATAGGTGAGGAGGTGAATGGCGGCGCTGGGCGGTCGTGATGAAACACTGGCGGTGACCTCTGAGGCTGCTGTATTGTATCCTCATTATCAGGCTTTTCATAAGGAGCTCTAACACTTTGAGTTGTATAGCGATGCTGCCTCAATGGTGTTTCAGATCTGAGTTAGTAGATGATGGGCTCTATAGGTGGTGGTTGAAATGGCTCGACCCCCTCAGGAGTTAGCGACCCCAGCTTGGACTGACACTGGATGTAGTTACGAATTCGTTCGGAAGCTAGTGAGCTTTTCACTCCACGCTCACTTACAGCTGCTTCCTCCAGCACTTTAGTCTCTGCAATGGCTGCAGCTACCTCACTTTCATTCCTTAGAGCTGCTATGTTTGCTTCCATACGGGCCTCTGTAACTTTCAATTGAGCCTTTTCAAATCAAAACTTCAGATTCCTTCTTGACAAATTCAGCTCTGGCTCGGGCGGCCTCAAGCTTGGCACGAGCCTTAGCTGCGGCTACGCTTGCTGTGGAGCGTCTTGATCCTTGTGTTGAAATGGAGGCTATGGATCTCGTCTCCAATTCTTCGATTTGCTCCGTTAAATCTCCAACCTTAGGCTCCTTCCCTGCCATCATGTATTGCTGTTGCCGTCTGGGCGTATGAAGCGTGATGATGGGTGAGGAATGCCTGAGGTGAACTTTTCCTTGAACTGTAGTGCCCGCTGTGAGGTTGCTTTTTTACTATTCCGTCCCTTGAGCGTGTTCCATATACGCCCAAACTGACAGATAGCTAACACACAAGATGCAGAGAAAGTCGAACACGGGTGTAAAGTTGAGATGTTTTACTGAGTTCTTTTTCTCTTCTCGTTTCTTGTCTTTTTTGTAAAACTGAAATAAATAAAGATACAATGCTTTGTTTACAGACTGTTCTTAAAATACAGCACAAAATAATGTACATTGCTTAGCCTACAAACAACCTTCATGCACATGCTCCAGTATAGCAATAAGCTACGTTAGCCTAGCATGCTACAACAAGAAGCTAACATACCAACTAACATGCTATGACAATAAGCTACCTTCAGGTTAGCATGATATGACAAGAAGTTACATTTAGCCTAGCTTAGCATTTTTAACATTAGCTAATTAAATTATCACATAATAGTTCGTTTTTAATCCAAACATGAATTCCAAATTATTTATATGCACATTTGCACAGAACACAGACAAAGTAACAAACTTACAAGCAAAGGCTCTCCAAGGCACAAAACGTAAAGGGGAAGTGGAGAGGAGCTTTCTGTCTGACCACATGACATGGAGAAACTGGCAGACTACAGTCTTTTCCTGGTTGACCTCTAACCTATGAGTCACATGGTCTGAACTGACCACTAAGAAAACACTATACAGTTATCACTGTTTTACAACAAACTGCCACAAGGTGGTGCTAAAATATGAATTTGAAGGCCACAGAATGTGTGCCATGACAATGATTTCCAGCTTAGCCCACCAACCATGACTATGGCAATGATATTGAGCTTAGCCAGCAATGCTGTATGGGTCCGGAGTGACCGCATTGATCAGATGAGTTGATGAGCTGAAACAACAATGTTATGATGCCTGGACTGGATCACTAGCAAGAGAGACAGCCAAGATTATCCAATGCAATGAACTTTCATAAAACAAGAAAACTATACCTGAACAAATAGGCAGAATAAAATGCACAACACGGATAGCACAGTGGATAAGTGGTGAGCCGTGCCGCCTCATGACAGAAGGTCCCGGGTACGACCCCCGGTCCATTTTTTTTTTTTTTACAGCTGTTGGGGCTTTGGACAGCAATGGATAGAAGGTCAACAAAGACCTGTATTTAAGGTCAGTAGGCTACTGAGTTGACCCAGATCAGCAACGACCTGCATAATCGGGGCTTTGGACGGTAGTGGATAAAAGGTCACAATGACCTGCATGAGCATAGCCAGCAATGGCTTAAAGGAATGCAGGGGATAATCAACCACGCCTTTGAATTCAGCTGATTGGTCACATGGTCACAATGAATTTGATTCAGTTTAGACAACACAAGGACTTGATTTTGGCATAGTCAACATCAACAAACTGAATACAGCTTAATCAGAAGCTTTAAGATTTCCAGCTTAGCCAAACCATGACTGGTGATGGGAATAATGATGGTTTTGGGCTTAACCAGCAATGCTGTATGGGTTAGCAGTCATCACATGATGAGATTGATTAGCTGAAAATAAACAATATGACACATGGACAGGATCGCTAGGTGGGGTTACATGCTGCCACTCCGACGTGCTGCCACTCCGACGTTCTGCCACTCCGAAATATCGGCACTCAGAAATATTGCCACTCAGAAATCCCACCACTCCGATTTCCATAAGGTCCGCCACTCCGAACTTGATTTGACTGTCTGTGAAAGCTGCTGTATAAACATAACTTATTTATTTACTCTCCCAGCCCCACGCCAAACCTAACCTCCCCCCATGCCTGAACCTAACCTCCCCCAGACCCTAACCCAAAACCTAACCTCTCCCACCCCCACGCCTAAACCTAAGGTCGGCACTTCGGAATGGCGGCTCCTTTAGAAAAACGAGGAAGGGCCGACATTTCGAATAATGAAGGCAGGAATTTTCGTAATGGTGGAGCCTATGAAAAAAAGGTGAACGACCGCCAGTCCGAATAATGGAAGTTAACGTTCGGAGTGGCAGGGCTTCGGAAAGGCAGACAGTTACCGCTAGGTGGCAAGGCAGACAGAATTCACCCGATGCGGAATTCTTATCAGAATAGCTTCGCAACACTTTTCAGCCCTTTCAAGGACAAATTATTTCAAGATTACATGCCAATAATTCATGTGAGTGCAAGCATTATTAGTAGCTATTTGCATGAAAAAGATACAGTGACGGCCGGTGATGATGTCATTAGATAGCGACCATCTTTTTCCCCCAACAAACGCCTGTTTGCTACGGACTGCTCATAGCCCTGCTGGCGCAGCTGAGGCCAGACCATGGGGAAGTCTGGGCAGATTCACTGTGATCGACGGGACCCGGCCTGCAGCACTGATGCAGGAGTGCCATATCATCTCGGACACTCTGGGCAGACCAAAAGATCCATGGGGCAAACTGTTCATTCTGGCAGCAACCCTAGAGCTGAAGTGAAATACTTAATGCATGAGATATAAAGAAACTGGTTAATAAACAAATAAAATAGTTTCACCACCTTGCAAATGCACCATATACTGCTAGTTGCAACTCGCAGTGATATGTTATGGTTGGCCAACATATAACAGTGGGTTTCGCAGCCTCTTGTTACATGACTACTCAAACTGATGCTCAGACATGCTCCATGAGCCAAGGGTTTTTTGAATAACCCATTGCGTGATTTTTTACCGGCATATCATATGCAGGCATATCACATGATTTCAACAACATGCTGACAGAATTTATGGATTAAATATACAATGTGCGGTGATGACATCACCAGCAGCGACGTGACATCTTTTAACTCACACAACCTCCCGTTTGATGGTTTAAGTAAAGACTTGACTGCCCGGTGATAGCAGAGGGATCCGCGCCTGCTGTGCAATTGACCACAAGCGACGTGGAATGGAACGGCCTGTGATGCCTGCTTGGAGAAGAAGCCTGGAGACGCGATGATCGCCCGGTGCAGACGGCGCTGGGCGCCTGAACACCCGTCCGCTGAAAGAATAGAGAGACTGCATGCATGCTGCTTGCTGAACAAAATGTTTGGTCACTGATGTGATGTCGTCTGAAGTCTGTTGTTGACTTGAGACAGATTCCTGGCTGGAGGGAAATGCTTGCTTGAGCCGATTTACTCCATGCATGGAGAGATAATCCTTAGGCAGGAAAGAGATTGACGACGCGCAAAACAACCGAACATGAAAGACGGCGACTACAGCGAAGCCGGTAAGAGCGAAAACAACTGCTTCAGCGATGATGATCAGCAACTGAGAATGACATGGCACATACACAGCACATAGCAAACAGAGTAAAACATGGACCCTGATATACTATGCTGATTAGGTGATTGGGATCAGCTGGAGAGGAATACCTTGGGCTGATTGGTTATTGCCACATGTGTGGTAAACTGTGAATGGGTGAGGAGACAGCATCAGAGAAAGGGGGCGAGCCCAACAATGAATGGGTTATACATCCTCAAAGAAAGGGGGCGTGCACTGTGATATGACGAACTGGGCATTGGCTGTTAAGTAATCTTCATTATTGAAAATAGTCCAAGACATCATTTAAAATGAGCATGTTGTGTGTAGCTGATAGCCAATGGGTGCTCTTGTCTTCAGCTGTGATCTTGGTACAATATTGAGAACATCATGTGTAGGCTACTAATGCACAGTACTGTATGTGCAGGTTTCGGTCATGTGATCTGTCCAGTGAACGCTCTTTTCCTCTATCTAGCTCCAATCATCTTTATTTACACTAACTTTACACATGCAGGACCTAGACTGATTTTATTTATTTACTTATGTACTTGTTTGTTTGTTTATTCATTCATTCATTTATTTATTGCTTCTCCATCAGGTCAGTTTACCCCAGGCTACATCAGCTTCAGAGCTATCAACACTGAGCGTGCGGCCACTGCCATCTGCTCTGGGACCAGACCAACAGGATGCCATACTGAACACGTGAGAGACAATTTATGTGACTACTTTGTTGCAGTAGGTCAGTAATGGCAGATATTACAACAAAGAAGTAGGCCTATGTCCCTGCGTGCATGTTGTGTGTGTGCATGCATGCATGCGTGCGTGTGTGCGCAAGTGTGTCTTCACAAGTATAACACAAAGCTGCGTATGCTTATTTTCATAGTTCTGTATTGGTGGAGGAGGACACTTCCCTGAAGGTGCACCAAGACAATGTGGAGACTTCACTTCCTTTGACTATAGTGGCTATGGGACCAATAGTGAATGGAGTGCATCCAGGCAAATGACTGAGGCAGCTGTACTGCTCTTCTATCGCTGATGTTCGCTCATCTTCTTTGCATCTCTGAGCTGGGCCCAGCTACATGTTCTCTGCATGGCCATGCAATACGGCCAGGTTTATATCTGTCTTAGTTGGAATGATAATTCTAGATAACACTGATAGTGTCATTGATGGCATCTACAATATAATAAGAGAAGTAAACATCTATGATGAAGGACGCGCCCAGCTGAAGACCCTGCAGCTGGTACTCTGGTGCCGGAAGAGGTGCAACAGGCAGAAGTAATCAATCTGTCATCAAACTAACAGTATTATTTAGTGTAACACTGTAGAGTGAACTAATATCAACAATGTATGGTTCTTTTGTATTTTACTTCCTGCACTTTATTAAAATGTACTGTGGTTATTTGTCATCTTTCAGTAGCCTGGTTATTTGAGGTTAGGGCAGTTATGGCAATAACTTATTTTGAGTCATTGTATAATTAACCTGCTAGCTAGCATGTCACTATCAAAAAGTCTAAAGAGGAAAGACAGCGGAAATACAGCATTCAAAGAAGAATGGAAAGACAATATAAATGTCTGATATTAAGACTTTATAGTTAAGCGAGTTAAGCTAAGAAAGCCGAGGACAGGACAAGTCTCAAAGCTCTTATAAGCTTGGCTAACCCTAGTCTGACTCACTGGAATCAGTATGCGGGGATAAGTTGTTTGTCAACCACTATAAGATTTCCACTCAAGCCAAGGCATGTATTTTGCTTGGTTTTTATTAACAGCATTTACTCTCATAAGAACATTACTTTGATACTTAAGTACAGAAAATATCAACTACTTTAAGACTTTATGTTAACAGGTGACTTTGACTTTTACCAAAGTCTTTTCTGATATCTGTACTTTTACTCAAGTATGGCTTTCGAGTACTTTAGACACCACTGGATAGCAGGTCAGTTAGGCTATATGCCACATACTCATCATCCTGATAACCTGAAGATTCATGTGAGATGCAGATCAACACTGTGTGATACGTGTGTGACACATTTGTTACACAGATTTGGCGCAAGATTTACCGTAAATTCCGGACTATAAGACGCACCGGTCTATAAGCCGCACCTTCAAAGGTGACTATTTTTTTCTTCTATAAGCCGCACCGGTCTATAAGCCGCGGGTGTTTTGATGTTTAATTACCATATGTAAGGCTTCGTGCACAGAGGGGATTGTCGGGAAAGAGATGGCTGTTTGGGGAAGCTCCCATTTATTAACATTTCAACAAAACAAAAGTCAGGTCACTAATCCCCAGACAAAATCACACATTGTGGTATTTTTTGTTTTTTTTACAGTGCACACAGTGTCCGCGGTGTGGTGAAAAGAGGGCAAGATAGGAAATTAAAACAGAAGTGGATTTATAGTTAGAAAGAGTGCTAAAGAAGAGAGAATTCCGTTTTTTATTTTTTTATTTTAGTTACTCACAGTACTATTGACCAGTCCAACTCAAAAGATATTCGGCAGTTTCACTTTGAGCTCTTGTTCCGCCGCTGTCCATCAATGGTTATGACGAGTCTCGCTGGGTACAGTACGCCAAAGCGATATCCATTGACTCGATGATGCTGTTGTATGTTGCGCGTTTCTGTTGCACCAACGCGGAGAGGTCCTGCCGGACGAAAAAGCGCGTACCCTCCCAGGTGAGGGGCTTCTTCCCCGCAGCCTGGAGGATGAGTTGACGGTCGGGCCAGCGGAGTAGGCAGATGAAGATGGCCCTCGGTGGCAGGCCGGGGTCTGGACGTGGCCGAGGCGCCCGGTGTGCCCTGTCCACCTCTGGTGGTTTCTCGCCTTCCTTCAGGTCCAGGATGTAACACAGGATTTTGCCACGAAAGCGTCCATGTCACCAATCTCAGCTCCCTCTTTTACATTGATCAGGCGAATGTTATTTCTTTTACTCCTGCTGATTAAGTCATCAACCTGCGTGTGCAGGGTTTCGATTTTGCATTTTATCCATTTTCGGACTCACTGTGTTGTTTTTGTCCTCCAGTGCGCGGATGCGCTTTTCCGCATTATAAACTCTGTTCACGGTTGCCTTAGTTTCTTTAGTGAGTGAGTGGATGGACTTCTGCACGTTTTCAAACTTGTTTTCAAGCTGCTCAAAACCTCTGAGCGATGTCGGACTTAATCGATAGTGTTTCACGGAGTAAAAGTTTAGCCCAAGCGGTGTATCTCCAGCCTCCAGCAGGTGAGTCATTTCCTCATTCATGGCGTGATTGCTTCGTCTTTTTCTTTCTGCTTACCTGTGTTGTGTTATGTTATGTTATGTTGTTAAAAGAGGGCAAGAGAGGAAATTAAAACAGAAGTGGATTTATAGTTAGAAAGAGTGCTAAAAAAGAGAGTTTTTTTTTTTTTTTTGGAAAAAATCCATAGATAAGACGCACCGTTACTGTATATAAGCCGCAGGGGGCAAAAAAGGCCAAAAAACGGGAAAAAAGCCGCGGCTTATAGTCCGGAATTTACGGTAATCATTTTTGACCACTCGAGAATTGATTAAAAGAAAAGTTCAAAAAATAAAAACACAATAGAGACACGCATGCTGTAATTTGGTATCAAAAAACGGTTGACATTTGGTGATTTCTTTACTAATTGAATTTTTTTGCAATTGGGTGGTACTTCTGTTGTGGAAATTGCTCAGAAACCCCCTCATTTTCAATATACCTACTGTAGGAAAGCCATACATCCCCTGAATGCCCTAGGTCTCTAGTGTGTCTGGAAAGTTTCATGAGGTTTGAGGTCATTTTATACAGTGAGGTCAAGTAAAAAAAAGGTCTCACTACAATGAAATGGCTACTAACATTTGTGGTTAGAGAAGTGAGCTTGTGACCGGAAGGTCATCGGTTCAATTCCCGGGACCGGCAGGTTAGGAAGCTCGACGCTGCTCATAGTCATAAATGCCTCTTTCCAGTCTGTGCTGGTGACATAATTTTTTCCGGGTTAGAGCTCCCAGTCATCACAGCGCTCAACAGCGCCACTCTGGTCTGGTCGACTCTGGTCGAAAAGCGCCGTTGGATCTGTGCAGGGCAGGCACAGAGCCTACCAGCTGGTGGACATATGCCATTACACTGCATTAAAAAAAAGAACTTGATGATTATGGCCAAAAACGGCATGTTATTAACATAAAGGAGGCATGTCTGTAAAGGGGAGACTTGTGGGTACCCATAGAAGCAATTCTCATTCAGATGAGGTGAGAGGTCAAGGGACACCTTTGAAATGTCCATGCCATTTTTTCCCTTGTCAAAATGTAGCCCAAATTTAGGGCATTTAAGTTTACAACCAGAGGCTATTGCCATGTGGTCCCGGGAAACACACAGAGACTAATTCAAAGCCACATCAGGTGAACAAAATAAACACACAAATGTTATCACAAACAACAAAACAGCACGAGAGTGATTAATAACATGTCATATTATGGAAAACCGGTTGATAAATCAACATTACTTACAGCAAACAGCAGTGCGGCTGCTTCTCTGTCGGTCATTATGTGGAAACTGATCAGAACCATGATCAGAGCTCAGAGTCCAGCCCTGGTCCCGCTCCACACTGTTTTTGGAACGCAGGCTCGGCCTCCCATTGGCCGACTTTGGAATTTGGAACTGCGTACACCGGTGATTGGCCAGAAATGGAACGAAATGAAACCTGAGCCTCCGATTTGATTGGTCCATAGAACGAGATTGCCTGACCTATCTGTGGCAATTAACACTGCAGTGTTCTGTAAGGTTTTGGATGTTCATAATGGCAGAAAGATGTCTCTCTGGCCATGTTCACATTACAGGCAAATCCGATTTGCTGCTAAAGTCATTAATCATCATTATCTTGATTGGTTTCCCAAATCTGATTTGGGAGTGTGTCCGAACTGCCACAAATCTGATTTGGGCAAGTGTTCAAGTCGGATCTATGTGTCCAGATACAATGAGCCAATGAGCCAACATACAATGTTTCTGGCAGTGTTTGCATGTCTGCGCTCTGCTTTTCAAGTCCCCGCCCCCTGCAAAAGACACTCTCAAATCTGATTTGGGTGATCAGCGCGTCCACACTGAAGTCACATCAGTCGAAAGCAGATTGGAAACTACCTCCATATGTGGTTTGGGACAAGTCTGACACAAATCAGACTTGGAGCGTTCAGACTCATAAAACCAATCTGGATAGAATCATTAATAGGCCACGAAAGTTCACAAATCAGATTTGGCCTCCTAGTCTGAACATGGCCTCTGAGTGTAATTTAACCCATCCGCTCCTCTCAGCTCCCACACATCCCTCCTCCTTATCACCATGGGAGCTGCTTTTGCATACACCGATGCAGCTCTCATCTTTCTTTCAACAACCAAGCTTGCAAAATGCATCATCAGGCTGTTGAAGGTTGGAAAACCTGCAAATTTTCATTAGCATTTATGCTATGATATATATATATCATTGCTGCATCATATCATTGCTGCATATATATATATATATATATATATATATATATATACATGTGTGTGTGTGTGTGTGTGTGTGTGTGTGTGTGTGTGTGTGTGTGTGTGTGTGTGTGTGAAGACCACACTCACACTACACACATTCAGCTCAATCAGCTGTGTACTCATGTGTACAGGAGCCTCATTGCGGGTTTTGGCAGAAGGAAGTGAAAAACAATTTTTGTTTTTCCCAAGAAAATCTAACACAGTTCCCCAAACATGCCGCTAGGTGTCAGTCTGTATGCACGCAGCACGCTGCAAGAACGCAGTACACAAAATATCTCAGAAGTGCATGGTCCACTGCTATGTGCAAGATTCAAGATGAACTAAATAGCTACAGTAAATAATTAGATTACAAATGAGGAATTTGAATTAGTGCAAGTATGCAGTGCAGCGGTCACATTAATAGTAGGCTAGCCTAGAAGATGGAGCAAAACAAAAACAATCTCAAAGTATAAAGTGCAAAGTAAGTGATATAATGGGGTGGGGGGTGGGGGGTTGGTGGATGATAGTGTCCGTGGGATAATGCATGGGGGTGGGGGGTGATAAAGCCCTATGTGAAAGCTACATGTTCTTTAATATGCTGATCATTCTGCATTACTTACACGCACCACAAAGAAAAATGTGATAGAAGACACCAATTTCACCAGGAATCCATTCATGCTGATGCTGCTGCGATGAGTTCAGGCTGATGTGGCCGTGAAAAGGACAGCAGGGAGGACCAAATCTCACATTCGTACCTACATCAATTTACAGAAGAAAATAGAGAATAGGAATGTTTCCCGTTCAGCTGCAAAGCTATCCTGAACAGAGGAACACAGCTCTCTGACAGAACTGATCAGATCTTTGACTGTAGGCTCAACAGTTGTGATGTTGAATACTTCTTTGGAGAGTGCTGGAGCACCTTATACATTATTTCAATTCACTGGACTGGACACATTTCTTAGCCTAAGGTTCTCTCTCTGTTCACATAGTAATTAAAAATTGTATTTCAGCACAATGTGCATTGAAAAAAGAAAGGTTTCCCTCTTAGCATCTCCCTCTGTCAAAATCAATGCAATGTGGGTATATCCAGTGGGAATTGAATTAAACGAGCGTCGGTTTTTGCAGTACAAACAGCTTCCTGTCCATGTATCCTCTGAAGCCATGTGATTTATGTACAAAGCCTTTTATGGTCCCTACTTAAAAGGTGTGACTTATGGCTGGACCTTGATTGATTTGATACTTGATGCTTTGTAAAAGCAGGTTGCTAATACTTTTTATTGCGTGGTTTAATGTTTTACTTTATGTGTGTTTTTATGACTTTATTGCAGACTCCAGAACAATTCCCCCATTGGGAATAATACCATGCACTCAACTCTTTCCAGAAGACTTACAACCACAGTCGGTAATTTGTAAAGCACTTTTTATTAGCTAATATCTTTAATGAATGTGACAAAATAACATTTTTAATTTATTTAAATTGACTGCAGTTGCTAATTCCAGATAATGAGGATACACACAGATTATAGAGTCCATGTCACCCTGTCAAATGGAAGGATTTTAGTTCTGTGGGTGGATCATTTCCGATACTAGAAAGGGTGTGAAAACACTCTTGTGAATAGCTGAGCATCGCAACTGATTTTGTCTGGGCTTTGCACTGTGGCTGCTATAGTTGTAGGAAGGTTCTTATAGACTAGAGGATGGGTCAAATGCAATCCCCCCATTGGGGATATCATGCACTCAATTCTTTCCAGAAGACTTCTTAATGAAGTTTGATTGTCATTTCAATTTACTGTGGAGATTTTTGCTAGTTGCAGATAATGAGGATACAGATTATAGATTCCAAGAGCTGACATTCCATCGAAAGCTCAATATTGTTGTTGGCCTTATTCAACAAAGAATCAAATGATCACCACAAATGAAAACTGCTACTGTAACTATGCTGGTAGTTTGTTTTAATCCTGTATTTTAAACATGTTGCCTCCACTGGGCAGATTACAGTCTTCTCTCACAGCTTAATTAATTGCGCCCTCTACCTGTGATCTGAGTATTGGGTTGTATTAGTTTGGAAAATGATTAGCTCCATAGACTTCTAGAGCGTCTGAAAAGCCTTGTAAAATGTATGCATAGCGAGTCATTGAAAGAGCCACAGCTTCTTAATTTCTTCTCTCTGATTCACACCTAAGTATATTATCCATCCATTGTCCGTTTAGCTCCGATTTGACTCCTCCATAAAATTTGAAATATGACTAGTCTATAGAGCTCTCTCAGACCCATAAATAATGATTTTCCAGATTGTGTCTCATTGAATTTCATTACAGCTGAATCTTAGCCAGGCCTCACACGCTGAGCTATAAATTAGCCTAACTGGCAGACATGTCTTCCTCCTGTGGGCTGTTATCCTGAACATGCAAGTTAATGTGGGTATTGTTCAGTGATAGAGCTCTCTCAGAGATATAAGCAATACTAACTTATGCCCACATGGGGTCAGTGTTGGATGCTAGAGGATTGCATGAGTTTAAGTCCTTCACACTAATCTTGGCAGTATAATACCTCAGAACCATTTTGTGATCAGTCTAACTCTGAATCACATAAAAAAAAACGCTTTGTTATTGCAGGATCCACTTCTATTTTACTTTTAAAAGATAGATTGATGGATATGTTAGATGCACATTTAGGTAGTAAACAGAGGCATTTAGAGTGACAGTCAATTTTCGCGTTAACCAGGTGACATCACCAAGTAACTAATTACATTAGTGATCAGGGTGTCAAACTGTCAAATGGAAGGATTTTAGGTCTGTGGGTGGATCATTTTAGATACTAGAAAGGGTGTGAAAATGCTTTTGTGAATCGGTGAGCATCACCACTGATTTTTTGATATGTCAACAGCGTGGACTGGCTGTCTGATAACTGGTCATCTGAAACTGATATTGATGAATGCATGATACTGAATAATTGTATGCGCTCTAACAGCACGGTGGATCAGTGGTTAGCACTGTTGCCCCACAGCAAGAAGGTCCCGGGTTTGAACCCCAGTCCGTCCCAGGTCCCTTCTGTGTGGAGTTTGCATGTTCCCCCCTCCACCATCAAAGTCATGCATATTCGGGTGAATACTCCTGTCACTCCCCGGGCGCTGCACTGCGGCTGCCTTCCTAGTTCTAGGAAGGTTCCTAGTAGAGGATGCGGGTCAAATGCAGAGGATGAATTTCCCCACAGGGACAATAAAGAATAACTTAACTGCTGTAGTGTTGTGTAATGGGGAAAAAGTTGTCTAACAGTGTCTACTGTGTGAGAGCTAAATGACAAAATAGATAGCCTCATGTAAAAAAAAATCAAATAATAAAAGACATATTGACAGTGTTTGAAGTTTTTAATGTCAAAGTCAAACTTTTACATGATTCATCTTCATACCAAACCATTCGTCGACAACTCCCCTTCTTCCTCGTCATAGCAAATGCAATTAGTTCATTAAGTAATTACAGGAGGGGAGCAGCCAAAACACAGCCAGCCCCCCACAGGAAACGAAAACAAAGAAGAGAAAATAAAAAAGAAAAGGTTTTTTCATTTTCTTTTTAAGTGCAGAATTGAAGACCTTAAGCATGCCATTGTCTGTTATGGTTTCCCAGTTCTCTGTTCTACAGCATAGTTTGATCTGTACATGGCTATAATGGTAACAGCAGGAGGGGGACGACGAGTGCTTGATGTCCCTGGAAGTGTCCATTGTTTTGTTTTTTTTAGAAATGTCTTGACTAGTGGATGATACATCGCCGACGTTACACTCTTCTTTCCGTCTCCCCTCTCTGTTTTGCAGTAGATTGAAACAGTATTCTTGTTTAAACGTGCAGTATAAAAAGAGATACATACCCACACAGATTCATGTACAGCAGGTTCCCCCAAAGTCCGTCTGAGGGTTTGAAAGGTGCCATAATGGAACTGCCTTAAAACAGCAGTCCCAAGAAATAACTGCCACTTTGAAGAGGCAGGGCTGTATCAAGAGTCTCTCTCTCTCTCTCTCACACACACACACACAAAATGTACCAACCGACTTCAGTTCTTCAGGACCTCTCTGGAGTCGAGGGACTGAGAGACACACCTATCCTAATCCTAACTAAAAAGACTAATTACTAAGTGTGAGTGTGTGTCTGAGTGGACAGATCCCAAATCCGTTTGATCCCACGCTAGATTTCAACTACAACTCTCCATGAATGGAATAGCTCTACTTGGGCCTTGAGTTGGGTGCATCCCTCAGCACAGTCCACCTGTAGAAGAGCTCAGTCAACAGCCATATTTGGGGCTTTGTCGCGTTAACGGGGGCTTTGTCGCGTTAACGGGGGCTTTGTCGCGTTAACGGGGGGGCTTTGGGAGTGGATCAGTCGGCCAAACCGAAAAACAAAGAGAGCTGGGCACACCGGAAAAAAAGTGTAGTTGAGGGGTATACACAGTATATCCACCCCATAGGGTACGACGCCCGCTTATCGCCCGAATTACCACACTGGCTATAATGAATGGAGGGGTCACGGCACGCCCGACTCCTGGTCACCACAATACCGCCGTGGCCACACAACATAGTGTTCCGTGTGAAGCGAGAGAAGCAGCAACAGTGTGTGTGGATGTGTGTGTGTGTGGCCATGCACTGTGGAAACATCACAGAGTGCCTACTAGTACCGTAGGTTAAACATTGTGGCACTTCTTACCTGAGTGTTGGTATGTAGTAAACGCAACAGCTGCTGGCTAACTCTATCGGCTTCTAGACTCTATGCTCTATACAAGGATCTATGACCTAAATTACAGTGCTTGCTTAACGGGCCCCTTCTCCTCCTCTCCTCCTCATCTGATCCGTATGAACGCGGGCAAATGAAGAAGCACTCACACTTGGCAATTTTGAGCAGTGTTACATCGGCCCTATCCGGCCATTAATGAGATCAGTGCAGATGAAGGGAGGAGGAGAGGAGAGAGGAGACTCATTACGAGTACCTGGACTGAGACCTAACCCTATCATCCCTCTCACGCCACTGGACCACACACTGGATGATGGGGCATTAAGATGTGCTGGCCCTGTTTCCACACACAGCCGCCCTGCAGCCCGGTGCAGCAGAGTGTGTTCTGGAGTGGAGCTCTAGCTGCTGGGAAGGACACGACGATGTTGTGAAGGAGTCTGTTATCTGTGTGGGGCCAGCACAGCAGTGCAGGGGGGGATGCGTGTTCGGGTCGGCACTGTATGGTGAAAAGGAGAGCGACAGAACTCGACGCGCCCGCCGCTACACGGTGTTCTTTTCTGGGGCCCCCGCGGCACACTTCGTGCCGAAATCCAGGCACTGGGAAGTGGGAAGGAAAGACCCAAGGTTACCCTATCCTCTCTCTCCCTGATAAAGCAGGAACCCTTTGAAACGCCGAGGCTGACTCCCTCGCCTCCGTCATTTATCTCCCTTTTCCCCGCCACCAGCACACACATACAGCACACATGTCTCCAAATAGGCGTAGTATCCAAAAAAGGCGTGTGGTTTTAAAAAAAGAACAGAAAATTGCATTATCTTTCTTTCATGCAGTCCTTTTTTTGTTTTGTTTTTTGTTTTTTTTACAGAAATTTGGTTTTCCTACGAGTCCTACTTACAGTATTGTTGGAATATTTCATATTCCCGAAAAATGTCTATCATTACAGAGGCGTCGTGGAAATTCCCTTTAATGTAACCCCACACAGCAGTCAGAAAGATGAATAATTATTTAGATACATTTCATGTTTAAATACTGGCTGGAGGGAGCAGGCAAAAATGCTAGAGCTAGTTCTATGAGAGGCAATAATGTAAAAAATATGATTAAGAGCACATACACACATAGTGCATATGAAATTGCGCATATCCGTACTGTATGTGGGTTTCTGTTTGAACTTATGTTTTCTAATGTGCTTTATGTGCACTGTGTGTGTATGTGTGTTTAATGTGTCTTTATATATGGTAATGCAAGGTATTATACTCTATGTTACATGGCCACGAAATCATGTCGTAAACTGTGTGGCCGTATGTGCGTTACCTGTTCCGAAAATACCCTATTGCCGCAAAAGTACTGGTTGGGGAAATCACTGGATCATCCCCCCCCCATGTTTGCACGAGTAAAGGGCTTTGCACACACAGTCCGAATTGTGTGCTGCATTTTTTTAATCCGTCATCCGGGGAAAAAACGTCATGCACAGATACCTTGCACACTGAGTCCGATGCGTTAATTATCCAATATTCGTTGCGAAGATTCGCAACGAAAAGAAAACTACCGCGATCCTATTGATCCACAACTGGCAGTGTGTCTGTATGGCTCTCTGTCTCTCTCTCTCCCCCCCCTTCCTTCCCCATACACACACACACACACACACACACACACACACCGCGTCCCGCATTCCAAGCTGGTCTGCAATCCCCCGGCACATTCTGTTTTTTAATTCCGAATCTCTGTATTCCTGCTTTGTCATAAAATGCTTTGTGCTGGGAGACGAAGTGAATTAACTTCTCAGACGCCATTTTTCATTGTGAATAGCAAGACTACGGCGGCTCTGGGTGGTCAAACACCTGTCAAAACGATTTCATGGATGCGGAAAAACGCAGAAAATCGAACCTCGTCCGAAAACTTAAATGACGGACGTAATTGTCGGACTCGGTGTGTCAATGATGATTGACACAAATTAGGTCGTTTTTTTGTTTTTTTTCGTGCGTCAATTTCGGACGAAAAAACGGACTCTGTGCGCAAAGTCTTTAAGAGTCCAACAAGATGGCTTTCTTTCACAAGATCTGAAAGCTGAGAATCCACAGATTCCAATGGTATCAGTCTTATCGCTCCACGACGAAAACTCACTGAACTCGCAGCCAAAGAAAAACACTCACTGTTGCTACACAAAGGGTACGTTGAAACAGGTAACGTCTGTATTTAAGTTCATGATTTGTAAGTGCACTGTTTGAGTTATGTTTACATGCGTGCGCGCGCGCGTGTGTGTGTGTGTGTGTGTGTGTATGTGTGTGTGTGTGAAGGAACATTTATGATACATGAACACCGTTATGCACCTGTTAAGAATACTGTAGGTGAGCGATGGACTCAGCATCTTAGCGTGCAGCTCAGCAACGGTGGCCAGCAGTTGAGCGAGAACACTGCCATTTCCCCCCCAGTACACACACACACACACATATATATACAGTACATACAGACTGGGCGAGAAGGCAAAAAGATCAACACATTGTTTTCTCCACACACGCTGGCATCCTGTGGCACTACTGACAACGTATGAGGACCTTGTATTCCGAATGGTTACAGTTGATTACTGTAAAAAAAAAATTGTCTTGTGTTTATTTTTTCTCTCTCTCTCTCCTCTTGATTCCACTATGTATTTTTTTCCTTCTGATAGTGTACAGGGGCCATAATTGTCGGTACTTTGATATTCTGTTCATGACTTTGATTCTCACGGTCTTTGCAGTTTCATCTTTTAGTTTGATCGGTTATTATCCTTGTCCCATGTTACTATAATGTTGATTAGGCATTAGAAAGTTTGATTGGTATGAATCAGATCCAATTAACTCAATCAAAGACCCGTCATTTCTTTTAATCCATTTCGATTGGATAAGACCACAACGGTTTTTGTCAGCATCTGCTTTGCCAGCGGAGTCCAAATCAAGCTTGCTGTAACCTCCGTGAAAGTTTTCGTTTTTTGTGCTGAGGCGTCTATGGCATCAGCATTTCGTCACCTTCCTTGGTCTCTTTTCTTCACACAGAGCCCCCTATGGCGGGAGGTCTAGGCATGCAGTGGATTCAGCTAAAAGATGAGGAGATGAAGTTGTCCTCCTCCACATCGACATAAGAGGATCTTTGCCCACGGGCAGCCTTCACTAGTAGCTATAAAAAAAAGACTTCAGGTTAGAAAGTACTCCTGGTCTGAGCGCTCTCCCAAGAGTTGATCCATCACTCGCGTAAGTTTAAGTTTCTATAAATATGAGTCAGAATCCAAAAGTTCCAATTTGATATATGACTTTTCGGACGTTTTCACATCTTCACAGGTTTAAAAGGCCTTGCGCGCTCTCTTGACGCCGGCATACTCTTGCCAGTAAAGTCCGAACCCGGCATACAGGGACCGGTCCCTCCTTCTGCCAAACGGGAGTGGGGAAGGGGCGGGGGGGGGGGGGGGGGGGTCGCTCCATCGCGGGGGCCGTCACAGGTAGACCTCACGGCGTGACAACGTGAGGCAGGACGTGGTCTTGTAGTCCCCTCCTGTCCGCGTCAGTGGTATGACCTCAGGCGGGTTCTGGCCTTCCCCTCCACCCTCTTCTTGTTGGCGCCTCCCAAAGCCCGCGCTGCTAAACGTGTCGTAGGACGCCGAGGTCATCTTCCGGTTCAGAAGGTTACGGTTGTGGTCGCCCATGTTCCTGTTGCGGTCTCCGCTCCCCAGGGTGCCGAGGGGATCCCCGTTGGCCAAGGGTAACCGCTGACCTCCTCCTCCGCCGACGATGACCACCCCGGGCTCGGAGCTCCCCGCGCTGCCGGCGCTCTCGCTGTCGCTCTCCTGGTCGTTGCCGCGGAGGTTGTTGTTGTCGTCTCCCGGCGCGAAGGTGGAGAGCCGCGGGGGGTCGCTGCCGTGGCGCTGGCGAGGTGACGGGCGGACGGGCATCCAGCAAGTGTCCGAGTGGCCAAACTCATCGCACTCCCTGGTACACTTCCCTGTCAGAGCTACGTCGGGCAACTGTCTGGCATCTGGACAGAGACAGAGACAGAGAGAGAGAGAGAGAGGAGAGAGAGAGAGAGAGAGAGAGAGAGAGAGAGAGAGAGAAGAGTGTAGGACAAAGACAGGAGAAAGAAAGTTGGATAGGAGGATGAAGGAAGAAGAGAGAGCAGAGGGGTGAGAGAGTGCGACACAGGAGATGAGATGCATGTTGGGTAAGGAAGACGGGGGATAAAGATTGTAAAGGAAAAGATGAAATTTCAAGGGAGCAAGAGAGACAGGAAAAAGTGCTGTTAGAGCAAAAGGGATCAGAAAATGCTGATTTCAGTGAAATCACACACGTTTCCTACAAATCCCAGCAGTGGTCAGCATTAAGTGAAAGGTGAGGTGGGGTCAAACCAAATGACTCTCGAGGTCAAAGATATTAAGATAATTATCATATCTTTGAATGACATATTCTAAGGATCTGCACATGCAACGAAGGGATCAAGTTCCACGCTGGCCCCATGACATCCCCCGGGTGTTGGAGCTAGAGGTTAGTGAGGACGCTAGAGACCAAGATGCTGATGTCTTACAGGGTCAAGGGTCGAAGGTCAATGATTATTCTTTATGTAAACCAGTCTTTTACACAATCCTATTGACACAGTGGAAAATGGATGCAAGAATGATGATAATGATGATAGATGAGGACGCATGTGTGGCTTCCCTGTCAATAGACTACTTGCACAACTCCACTACTTCCTGAAATGAGTAGGGCATCTTGGTTTCCTGTCCTACACTATTGGATGAACTGATTAATGTCAGGTGTGCCTGACTGCTGCAGTCACAACAACAGTGATCAGGCACACCTGACATTAATCAGTTCATCCAATAGTGTAGGACAGGAAACCAAGATGCCCTACTCATTTCAGGAAGTAGTGGAGTTGTGCAAGTAGTGCATTGCAAAAACCGACGATGCACTTAGAGCAGGTGGCATGTGATGTGTGTGTTTATAGGACAGACATTAATTCAACGTTAACAATGCAGAGGTTTGAGCAAGGGTGCAAGTGCAACTAGATATAAAGGTATCAATGAATGTGTTCTATCCACATCTCCTGAGAAGCTGAAAAATGATCTACTCACAATCTAAATTCAGCTTCCGTTGAATAATTCAACTTAAATAATCAAGTATTTTTGAAGCATAAAAAAAGGACCCGCATTCTGAAAAAACGGATTCGGTTGCCGACACACACTAGCACCAGATTCACATTTGTAACAAACAAACAAACAATTACACAAATGATTCTAACAATGAATTATCTCATTAAGTCCTCTCCATTTGACCAGGACAAACATTCAGCCCTTTACTGGAAGAAGATTCCCAGCCACAGAAGTACAGTTAGTCACCAAGGACGCGGTGACCTTGATGACGACTGATGCTCCAGCAAACAAACAAGAACAAGAAGAAGAAGAAGAAGAAGAAGAAAGGAGAACATAATGAGTTTTTTGCATCTCCATCCTTGGGAGGCGAGTCACACAAAGAGCCACAGCGAGGAGAGAAAACGGCTTCCTTGGTGAAAGGGAAGATTTGGGCTTGAGCACAATGAAGCCAAGGCCAGGTGTAACACACTGACACATCCCTGACCCACATCACATCAAACATACATACACACACACATACTGTATACGTGCACACACACACCCGCACGCACGCACGCACGCACGCACGCACACACACACACACACACACACACACACACACACACACACACACAGTAATTGCTCAATTCTCTAAACCGCACTCAGGAGAGAAAGCTCTGCCTAAAGCACATGAAAAACATGAATGAGGGCTCCTGTTGTCAAGGTCTCACTGTCACCGTGTGTGCGTGTGTGTGTGTGTGTGTGTGTGTGTGTGTGTGTGTGTGTGTGTGTGTGCGTGCGTGCACGCGCCTGTGTGTGTGTGTGTGTGCGTGCGCGTGTGTGCGCGAGTGTTTGCGTAAACACCGCGTCACCCTTTCACAGTATACACACAGCCTTGAGGAACAAAATACAAGCGCATGCATTTCGGAGCCTCCTGACCTCGCAGAGTTCACTTTCAATTCACTGGGTTTATGTGGATTCGATTGGCCGTTCACTGGGTTTATGTGAATTGTGATCGGCTGTGTTCATGTGATTTGTGTGTGTATATACGTGTGTGTCCTCCTCACCATTCTCCACATGCTCCTCCTCCCCCACGCTGCCCTCCGGCGTGGTGCGTTCGTAGCCTTCCTCCGGCAGCGGCAGGGCGCCCAGCCGCGGCCCGGACGAACTCTTGCTGCTCGGCGTCTCCGAGTCCTCCAGGCCGCTGTCGTAGCAGCCTCCGTCCTGCGGCTGGCTGACTACCGAGAAGGTCACCCGGCGAAGGGTCCCCTGCAGGGAACGACATCCACAATATGGGATTAATCATCCAGGATTCCTAATCTGAGATAGTCTAAATCTGGGGGATTAGACTGCTGGGCAGGGATCCGCAGAGACACACCGAGATTATCTGTTCGTGTTCACCTTGATTATGGGGCTTAGCCGCCACACAACGCGGGGTAATAGCCATCAACCAATCGCAGCGCTCTTTCAAAGGTTTCGGTTGGGTTTTTTAATCTGGGTTTAGATGGATGGGTCACTCTGGACAGAACCGGCTGTTTACACAGCGTTGGCCGTGGCCTGCCTGGAGACACATCTCTTTTTTTTTTTCCATCTGGAATGGCGCCCAGTGGTGGCAGCTGGGTAATACTGTACTAGTACACCCTAAAAACCACCTACTTTGTGCTCTATTTCACTGGGTGAAGTGTGTTAAGCCTTCTATTTGTGTTACAAGGGCCTGAAATATCGCCCTGTGCTTTCCAACCCATCACTGTGTGCAGTACAACACGCCGACGGGCCGTCGACCACCGGCGACAAAATGGAGCGATCGTGCAGCGCGGCGACTGTTTAAACCTCGCGTACCGTAAACAAACGACGCCATTCATTCAATCACATTGTTGCTTTGCCACCTGCCTGGATTTTCCACGTACAAATCACCACGGTCTCGTTAGCAGACTAGTTTCCACTTTGTGGGAGGGAAAGAAGAGCGTAATAAGAAAGAATATCAGAGAGAGAGTTAAAGGGCTGCGTCGAGGCCTGGAGGGAACGCTCTGCGCCCGGAAGCCCATTCCTATACAACACCCCTCCCATCTCTTCCCACACTCATTTACCAGCTCGCAAAACGACAACCGCGCCAATTTAGATCTCCCTCGAAACAGGCGTCCTATAGAGAGGAAGTGAGGGAAGCGAGGGAAAAGCGCAGATCAGGGGCGGGAAAAACATCGGCTCAGAACGTCGCTTTCGGATAATCTGTGTGGGGGGGGTGGGGGGATTGACGGACGGCGGGGATCAAAGCCAGATCAAATCCCTTCCCTTTCTTCCAAACGCCGAGAGAGAGAGGGAACGTTTGGAAAATGCACCTGATGAACACGATGATTCACCTGACGAACGCGCAGAGGAACACAGCAACGTTCATTAGGCAGAGGGGGGAACTGAACGCGTCGCTCGACAAGGTTGGGATGAAAGTGGAAACAAGAGAGAGACGGGAGGAGAACGTGACACCGACGCGGCGCGTGGCGGAGACTGCGACAGAGACGGATAATCCGCTCGAATGAAAACGTGGCGCTTGTCGGCGGCGCGGTGTCCTCGCCGTAACCCGGTGTATTTTTAGCGCGAGAGTTTAGATGGAGCGCTGACGGTGCGCGGCCCTCATCTCCAGTCATTTAGCGCTTAGTCAGGAGCGAGGGGACAAGGGGAAAGTGAAAGAGAGGGCGAACGAGTTCAAATGGACTGCGTAGAAGAGAGAGAGAGAGAGCACAGAGAGAGAGAGAGAGCACACAGAGAGAGAGAGCACAGAGAGAGAGAGCACACAGAGAGAGAGAGAGAGCACAGAGAGAGAGAGCGCACAGAGAGAGAGCACAGATGGAGAGAGAGAGCACAGAGAGAGAGAGAGCACAGGGCGAGCTGCAGTCTAGCAGCAGAGTATGTCTTTACCTGTCACACTTTGAGGTACAGTGAGTGACACCTGCCCCCCCCCCCCCCACCCACCCACACACACACACACACACACGAGAGGTTAGTATTAGCAGATGACTGCAGCAGACCAGCCTGTGTCTTGGGGGAGTGGGAGCTGGTTGACACACAGGGAGTGATACCACTATTGGAGGACTGGTGCCACGTCCCCTCTGTGTGTTCTATTGAATTCATCCGTTCAGCCGTGATCCCAACTCAATCCAATTCCCCTCTCTAACTCCCTGTCTGTCCGGAGCTCTCCCCCTCTCTCAGTCTCTCTCTCTCTGGTCATTTTATTTTCCTCTCTCCCCCCTTCCACCCCTCCTCCTCACCCCCCTCTTCCTCATCTCCCCCCCCCCCCCCCTCACCTCTCTTATTCTCTTTGCCAGTCAGCTTTATGATGTGGCGATCGATGATGTGTCCTTGACCTCGTTATGAGTCCCTCTCCTCTCCCCCACAGCAGGCTTTATTGACCCATAACTCCTCTAACACTCTCTAACCCCCTTCTCTTCTCCTCTCCCCTCCTCCATCTTCTCCATCTCTCCCCCCCCTCTCTCTCTCCCCATCTCTCCCTCCCCCCTCTCTCCCTCCCCCCTCTCCCTCCCCCCTCTCTCTCTCCCCATCTCTCCCTCCCCCCTCTCTCTCTCTCTCTCTCTCTCTCCCCCCTCCCTCTGTCTTTTGGTCATTGACAAACTTGACAAAGTCATGTTTGGGCATCTTCTGATCATTAACTTCTTCTTTTGCATTCTACACATCCCCCGCTTCCCCTCCCGCTCCCTAGCTCTGTATGTTTTGTCTTTGTTCTTCGAAAGCTTCACTTTCCCCCCAAATTGGCTATATTTTTGGCAACTCATTATATGTATACGAGGGATTATATGCCGAGCAGCATTTTGGTAAACAACCCGCATCACTGAGGGATAAACGACAATGGTATCCTATGGAGCCAGCCTTGGGTGTCTCACTCTAGCCCCGGCTATGTTGTTTACATTTTAAAAACTGCGACAGTTCACACAACTTGAACACGACATGCGTATATTATACATCAAACTCTTGAGCTACTTCTGCTCTCACTCAGCATGTCAAACTATAATAAGCCATGTGATCTATAGTTTTTGAGATATTAAAGGATGGCTTTGTATCATATACTGTATAATCTCAGTAATATAAGCACATGGGCAGTGTTTACCTTCTCTCTCTGTTTACCTCATGGAGAAAGATCCTCCTGCAGAAACTCCGCCCCCGCCAGCTGCAAGTCATTAACTCATTAAGGCTGGATGTCATTAAGGCTCATTAAGGCTGGATGTGATTCTCCGTGGATGTGCACATACATAAAAAATAAAAATAAACAATAACAGCCGCCCTCGGAGCAGATTCTGCCTCTCCAGCAGAACTTCCGCAGCTCCGTTGTGACGCGTTGTGACGTAAAACGCGTCAGAACGGAGCGCTTTGCCAGAGGAGGAAATGGGAGGTCTCCGTGAGGAAAACACAGAGAAGGTAAACACTGACCATGTGCTTATATTACCGAGATTATTAATGATACAAAGTGGGTTGATTATCGATAAAGCCCTCCTTTAACGTTTGTATGGCACAACTCATACTAGTTACCTGCTGCGGGCTTCCGCATTTCTGGGGGATTGTGATGTAACGCTGATTCGTCCTATACTTACTTACTTGCTTACTTAGGCTACTTACCCGGTTTGTCTTCTTGGCTCATATTTTCACATTTTCAAATTGGCTATATTATGTTTGGCCACTCATTATATGTACACTTAGTTATTTAGTTACTTACTTAGTTACTTGGGCTACTTAAATAATAATAATAAATAATGATTGGATTTATATAGCGCCTTTCCAAGTGCTCAAAGCGCTTCACAGAATCATTATTCGTTCACACCATTCGTACCGGTGGTTTGAAAGCGTGGCAGCCACACATCGGCGCTCAACGGCCCCTCCGACCGCCAATCATACGAGGCAAGGAGGGTTAAGTGTCTTGCCCAAGGACACAACGACGGCAGCTGGGAGGGAGCGGGGATCGAACCGCCAACCCTTGCGTCATTGGCCGACCCGCTCCACCTCCTGAGCTAAAGCCGCCCCTACTACTTATGTCTTCTTGGCTCATACCTTACTGTACAGTAACTCTCTCTCTTTTCTTTCCGCATTACCTGTTTTTGCCATTGTCTAAAAAAAACTCTCTACCCAAGCTCCCTTTATGTTGTCCAACCCGAGTCTCAAATCACAATCACAAGCTGTTGCAATAAACGACACATTAGACTCGACTATGTGCCGAGTGTCAATGCACGCACGCACGCACGCACACACACACACACGTGTACGCATGCACGCACGCACGCACGCACGCACACACACACACACACGTGTACGCATGCACGCACGCACGCACACACGCACACACACACACACACACACAAAGCTGACTTGGCTGAGGGCCAGAGTGGCCTATGAATTCATGCCTGATGGAATATTAATTGAGTTTGACGGAGGACATAAAAAACCTTCCCCTTAATCTGACACGGGCCATTACAGTTCAATACTGACATGAGAGCTTCAGTCATCTGCACAGCACTGAGTGTGTGTGTGTGTGTGTGTGTGTGTGTGTGTGTGTGTGTGTGTGTGTGTGTAGGCCTTTCACAATAACTACTGTTTGTTGGTCAATATTGTCCCAGAGATAATTGTGAAAACGATATTGTCATTTAATTTTTATTTATTTATTTATTTGTATTTATTGCCACTAATGACAATAACACCAAACACAATGTGCAACAATTATTATTGAGGTCAGAAAGATTATTGAGGTCATGTCCATTATGTCCCAGTCAGATCAATTGATTATAGTGACAGGCCTATGTGTGTGTTGCAAGAAGATTGTATGAGCATATGAGTGTGTGGATACAGTATGGGAGGTAGATTGAAGTTATTTCTGGCAGATCTGTGTGAATCAAACAGCAGCATGATGGGTCTGAACTCAGAATAGACTTAACCTGGATCTGAATCCTACAACTCTGAAGGATCTTACAACTGTTCCCAATATAGCTTTCATTTTATGACATGAGCTTGCTGCAATGTAACAGAGACTTCACATCTGCATATTTTTGTGTTTTCTGACTGCGTATGAGTGTGAGACTTTGAAAGCCTCCAGAATTGGTTTCAGTCTGTGTGTGAATATGTACTGTATGTGAGTACGTACGTGTTAGGGCGAGCGAGGATGTGTGTGTGTGTGTGTGTGTGTGCATGCATGCGCGTGCACACGCAGGTCGGCTCAGTCATCAAGGTAATTAGTGTGTAAACCTCCTCGCTGTCGGTTCAAAGAGAATTAACGAGCTCTAGTTAATTAACAGTCTCCCTCTCTCCTCGTTACATGTGTCTGCATATTCAACACACGTGTGCGCGTGCTTGTGTGTGGATGTGCGGCATCTGCATAACATCTGAGTGCGGGTCCACCTGTATTTGTCTCTGTGTGAGTGTGTGTGTGAGCGTGTGTGTGTGTGTGTGTGTGTGTGTGTGTGTGTGTGTGTGTGTGTGTGTGTGTGTGTGTGTGTGTGTGTGTGCACATAAAGGTGTGGGTGTGTGTGTCGTAGTGTGTGTTGCCTATGCCCTGAATAATGAATTGGTAGGATGCAGCTTATGCATAAACCAAAACTACAAATATGGTTGTAAGACTAGAGCCACATTTCCCCTTGGCTCTCTGCTCATTCTCATTTATGTTTGACAACATCTAGTAGGTACGGAGTTGATTTTATTATTTATTCGTTCGCTACATAAAAATTCTGCTAAGTTATTTATTTCATGTTCAATACATAATTGGTGTTCTGGTTATATCAGTGGTTCTCCATGCGGGGTCCTTTTTTTATTATTATTTTTCCAGATCCCCGCCCCCCCCCATTTTTCTCCGCAATTGTACTTGGCCAATTTCCCTCTGCTGGCCCCAGTCGCTGCTCCACCCTCTGCCGATCTGGGGAGAGCCGTAGACTACCAGCAGGGGTCCTTGAGGGGGTTGCAGCGGGTCCCCAGCAAATTGATGAATCATTAAACATCATTATTATTTCATATGTGGTCCAGATCGAGACAAAGTCTCGTCAAATGGGGGGTCCGTGGCCGTAATGTTGACTATATTAGGGGTCCTTCATATGAAAAAGCTAGTGAATGAGTGGGTTATAACAATGCTGAGGTTGGAGGTTAAACTCCCACTATGGCCACACATTTGTTCATTCAAGCACTAAACTGCCAGGCGCTCTGCATGCAAGCAGAGTGAGCATGAGCGTGTCATGCATAATCCATAGCAGAGTACAGTATATAGACCTGTAGTGAATATCTAGATATAGCAACATGACCAATATGACGTACTGTACTTCACAATCAATGTTCAGTATAGTAAATAAATACAGACTAAATTAAGTATTAATTCAGTCACGGTCGAAATGCCTCTGAAACAGCATTGCGACGACCAGCATGGGGCGGTAAAACTCATTTAAACCCATTCTAATCGAGGTCTTTTGGTGGCGTAGCATATAGTGCCCCACCCGACCTAGTTGCTACTAGTAGGGGAAACCCTGCTATCCACTGTGCTTTTAATGAAAGAATGAACCAACTCCAACATATCGGCAGTGGATGACACTGGCCGATATCGCTCTGCCGATACATCTGTCTAACCCTACTATTTCTACCATCAAATTATGTTAGATCATTGTGTTTTTCTCCTAATACGATATCCTATTTACCAGCCGAGAGCTAGTGACCTGATCAGATGTCAGTCTTCCACACATTATAGCCATAAGTGAAGAGAATTATGTAAGGCGATATGTTATTCCGCTGCTGTACCGCAAAACACTCTGAAAACGAATACGCCTCTGTTGGCACCACATGGGCACAGTCGAGACTTCATATCTGGAATGCTGATCACTCAAAAGGACCTTTGCTTCTGCTCTGTGGTCCTGCCTCTGTTTGTAAGTGGTGTTGTGCTAATGCAGCCAACAAGTGTGTGTAGGCTATGGGAGGACTGTCTGTCTGTTCAAGCCGTGCTACTCGTACAACTACTCCTTCATACTTTAGGCTAGGAACTCCATTCAAACTTTAAACAGGTCACCACTTTTAATACTGTACTACTCTTATTCAGCTTTTAGATATCTTTTGTTTGTACTTTTTTGAGAAATCGCAGTTTACGTTTACGTCAGTCTTATTTGACCGTTTCTGTTTGTACTCTCGACCTTTCTCCAGTGTTTATTATAACTGATTCGCTGGGGGGAAAATAGCTCCAAATATCCCCAAATGATGTTGTCTCGACTTGTTTTAGTGTAAGAAGTGGCCAGAGTCGTCTATATAGAAGAGTCGCGACATCTCCATTCACTCCAATGGACCAGTTTTTCACTCTCAAGAGTTCCCGGAAGTAAGGTTTTGGATTAAGCAGCGCTGTCGAGCTGCAGCAAAATGGACCGTTTGTGATGTACTTTGAAAGGGTCCGACATTTAAAGGATCAAATTTTATATTATCAGCTTTATTTTACCATTCAAACGTAGCGCGAGGCCCCTTCCTGGCTATTCATTGGCTACTGAGTCACGCATTTTGGACCTCCGCTGACGCCACTCTCTTACTAGATTGCTCTGGAAGTGGCTAATCATGCCGCTAATTAAGCTAGCAAGCGATAAACATGTTTCACTTCCTATATGTACTTTCACAGTAAAAGCATCCCAATAGTTTGTCAGCAGACAACTTCTAATCTGAAGGAGATGCGCAGGGAAATTGAGGTACAAGTTCCAGGCATCTTGACATGCTAGACATGATAGAGCCTCAAAGTAACAGGGTGCAGGAAACAGGCGTAGAATGGGAATGATAGAGGTGCCATTGTCCATATTAGAAGTCACTATACCATCAACATGATTTAAACACTGTTATATAAAGAGTTATATATAGTGGCTTTAAAAGCTTTATAGGCCCCATTGTTCACATGGTTTCACTTCCTGCTTTTTAACTTTTCCTTGCCATTTTATTGTGTTACCATTTTCCATTATGTTGTTTTAGTCATTATCCTTTTGAGAACATTTTTCAGCAGCTCGGGTGTGAAATGGGTCAAATCTTTGAAGTACTAATCTTTAATAAGTACCTTGGGTGTTTTTCTTTTATCTCAGCTACACAAATTGACCAATTTCATATCTTATTTCTGTATTATTTAGCATCGTACTTCCTCACTGTTGTTTTCCTCACACTATATTTAATCCCTGTACCGATAACGCCAACAAATAAAACAAAACTACACTAAAACCGAAACGGAAAACTGAAGTTAATTGGTCAAATTGCCAGACAGTTACCCGAGATCTGAGAGATTTGCCAAATTGACATCAGCTTTTCTGCTGAGAAATGTTTGAACCCTTTTCGCTGTTGACTGCTAAGCTATGCATCAAAGACAGCGATGGGGGAGAAACACTTGAGATGCGCTGACAGGCTGCATCTCACGGGGGCTGTGAAACAGGACAGAGGTGTTAACAATTCATTTGACGATGATAAATTCACAGGGCTTATCTAAATATAGGCCCTGATCTAAAGCTGGAGTCTAGACCCGCTCGTGCCTCCTAATGTGCGAGGGTGCGGCGCGGTGGAGGTATGTGGTGTCCTGGGGCTATACGAGGGGGAAACAGCAGACATCCTGTTTACACGATGCAGCCATGAGGTCAAGCAGGCAGTAGAGACACGTAGGGGGAGAGGGGGGAGACAGACGACCCATAAACAGATGAAGGAGAAAGAGGGTGAGAGGAGGGTGCTGTGAGCGGAGGGTGCTGTGTGAGAGGAGGGTGCTGTGAGAGGAGGGTGCTGTGTGAGAGGAGGGTGCTGTGAGAGGAGGGTGCTGTGAGCGGAGGGTGCTGTGTGAGAGGAGGGTGCTGTGAGAGGAGGGTGCTGTGTGAGAGGAGGGTGCTGTGAGAGGAGGGTGCTGTGTGAGGAGGGTGCTGTGTGAGGAGGGTGCTGTGAGAGGAGGGTGCTGTGTGTGAGAGGAGGGTGCTGTGTGAGAGGAGGGTGCTGTGAGAGGAGGGTGCTGTGAGTGGAGGGTGCTGTGAGAGGAGGGTGCTGTGAGAGGAGGGTGCTGTGAGAGGAGGGTGCTGTGAGTGGAGGGTGCTGTGAGAGGAGGGTGCTGTGAGAGGAGGGTGCTGTGTGAGAGGAGGGTGCTGTGAGAGGAGGGTGCTGTGAGCGGAGGGTGCTGTGAGAGGAGGGTGCTGTGTGAGTGGAGGGTGCTGTGAGAGGAGGGTGCTGTGAGAGGAGGGTGCTGTGTGTGAGAGGAGGGTGCTGTGAGAGGAGGGTGCTGTGAGAGGAGGGTGCTGTGTGAGAGGAGGGTGCTGTGTGAGAGGAGGGTGCTGTGAGAGGAGGGTGCTGTGTGAGAGGAGGGTGCTGTGTGAGAGGAGGGTGCTGTGTGAGAGGAGGGTGCTGTGAGTGGAGGGTGCTGTGAGAGGAGGGTGCTGTGAGAGGACGGTGCTGTGAGAGGAGGGTGCTGTGAGAGGAGGGTGCTGTGAGAGGAGGGTGCTGTGAGAGGAGGGTGCTGTGTGAGAGGAGGGTGCTGTGTGTGAGAGGAGGGTGCTGTGAGAGGAGGGTGCTGTGAGAGGAGGGTGCTGTGAGAGGAGGGTGCTGTGAGAGGAGGGTGCTGTGAGAGGAGGGTGCTGTGAGAGGAGGGTGCTGTGGGAGGAGGGTGCTGTGAGAGGAGGGTGCTGTGAGAGGAGGGTGCTGTGTGAGAGGAGGGTGCTGTGAGAGGAGGGTGCTGTGAGCGGAGGGTGCTGTGAGCAGAGGGGCGCAGGGAGGTTGCGGTGGTATTTGCAGAATGCAGAAAGTGGTCGGCAGAGGGGAGTTTTGGAGCAGCGGGCAGGTTGAAACTCAGCTCGAGCAATCTGAATGGAATTTCTGCAGCTGTCTGACTGACGGATGGTGATGAGCCAAGGCACCTTGCTTGCAACTGCACACACACATGCACACACGCACACACACACACACACACACACACACACACACACACACACACACACACACACACACACACACACACAACTGCAAACAACACACTCGGTGCACCTGCTTACTTGCACTTGAACACACACACAAACGCACACACACGCAACTATGCAGTTCTGTATGTTGCAGTGGGACCACCTCTGCAGTAAAAGCAATCCTCCCTATCCTATATGTTTCTCCCCCCCCCCCCTCTCTCTCTCTCTCTCTCTCTCTCTCATTTTCCCTTTCTCTGCTGTCTCCCTCTCTCTTTCACACCCCTTTCTTTGCACTCCACCGCTCTCTCTCTCTCTCTCTCTCCTCCTTCCCTGCCCTCTCTCAGTCTCTCCCTCTCCATCGCTCCCTCTAGAAGCAGGTGATGTAGAAGGGTGCTCAGCAGTATCTGACTATCAGGCCTGACTCTGTGAGAGGAATGATAATCACTATGCTGCACTGCAGAGAGAGAGAGGGAGAGAGGAGAGAGGAGAGAGGGAGAGGGGGCATGAGGAAGAGGGGAAGGGGGAGGGCAAGTGCGGCAGCAGAGAGAGGGGGGCAAAAAAGAGTGCGGTGGTAAGCTGAGGGAGAGCGAGGGAGACAAAGAGAAGAGAGAGAGAGACAGCAAGACAAAGGAAGAAAGAAAGAAAGAAAGGAAGAAAGAAAGAAAGAAAGAAAAATGACTACTGCCGCATGTAACTATCGGTGTCAGGCATGCTCTGTCTCTCACCCTCAAACACTTCTCCTCCGCCCCACCCCCTATTGTCCCCCTCCTAGACACACACACACACTCACTCACACACACACACACACACACACACACACACACACACACACATACGCAGACACACACACACGCACACACACACACACCCCATAGCTTGTAGCAGAGCAGCCCCGCGGTATGAGGGAGAGCCTTAGCCTTGTGTCTGAGCACCAGAGAACATTAACTGCAGCAGCGAGGTCATCTGATCGGCACGCTGCGGTCTCTCTCTCTCTCTCTCTCGCTCTCCTCCTCACACTGCTGCAGTCTGCAGTCTGCCCCCATGTGGCCACCGCACAAACTACCGAACACGCCGGCTATGATTACGTCGACAGTCCCCGTCACCAGTGTTGGTGCCGTGCGTCGTATGTAATATGTCATTTGCTGACGCCAGCGGCTCATCAATCATTTCCTCTTTCTGGGAGCAATTAAGTTCTAACTCTGCGGCCACTGCTCATTATCACAACGTTAACTAGTTACTGTAAGTGTGTGGCTGGCTGCCCGTGTGCCTGTGCCGTAGGTGTGTGTTGGTGTGAGCGAGGGAGAGAGAGAGAGAGAGAGAGAGAGAGAGAGAGAGAGAGAGAGAGAGAGAGGGAGGTAGAGAAAGGGGGGGAAGAGGGGTAGAGAGAGAGAGAGAGAGAGAGAGAGAGCGAGAGAGAGGGAATGCTTCACCATATGTGGGGCTACTGCATTGCCATCCACCACACAGCTTTGTTTTCATCAAGCTGTCCACTCTGGCATTGAGCGTTCTCCCTGTCTCCATCTGGGCTCTCCACCCTGCGGATCCACATTGAAAATCACTGTCTCTATTCACAGCGTTGCGCCTTTGAAATGTTTATCCTTTTGTGCAAATGGCCGCTTTCTATAACGGTGGAAAAACAAACCCGAAACAAAAGCGGACGGGCTTAAACGTACGGCGAGGCTTACCGGACAAATGCCCCTGACGAGATGATTAGCTGCTTTGTGTGTGTGTGTGTGTGTGTGTGTGTGAACGCTCGTGATATTCATGACGCTCTACTGCCAAGCCCCTAAAACAGGCATCTCTTATAATATCCATGACAGCCGTCATTGTTAAGAAAGACGCAAACAGGATGGTGGCAGCACAACCGGCCTTCTGTGTGTGTGTGTGTGTGTGTGTGTGTGTGTGAGTAAGAGACACCATACATATGCATGCCTGGCTATTTAGATGGCATTCGCTGCCCGTTCTGCTCGGTGTGTGTGTGCGTGAGTGTGTGTGCGTGCATGCGTGCGCGCGCGTGAGTGGAACATTAGACTAATAGTATGCGCGTTAGGAACAGGCCTTCCCCACCCACTGGTATTGTCCATTAAGGTTGACCAGAGGAGACTGGACAATGGATCCACTGTGAGGGGCCAGTGTATAAAAGGCTAAAGCAAGGATGAGGCTAAACATACTTACTCTTACACACGGGGAGGCAGGCACACACCCACGCACACACATAAACACACACACACACACACACACACACGCGTGCATGCACGCACGCGCATGCACGCACACACAACATCCCTGTTGAGAGTGATTAGCAGTGCTGCTGTGAACAATAGACAGAGTCAATAAAGGACCTCCGAGACATCCGGAGAGACAAGAGCAAGGTCTCTATCCCTCCCCCCCTCCTCCCCCCTACCACTCCCCTCCCATGTTCTCTCCCCCTCTCCACCCCCCACCTACACTGTATCCTCCCTGTTGATACTTTCTGTATACTGATACATTCATATCACTCTTTTAGCCAATACACTTTCGGTATACTGACACATTCATATCACTCTTTTAGCCGATCCACTTTCTGTATACTGATACATTCATATCACTCTTTTAGCCGATCCACTTTCTGTATACTGATACATTCATATCACTCTTTTAGCCGATACACTTTCTGTATACTGATACATTCATATCACTCTTTTAGCCGATCCACTTTCTGTATACTGATACATTCATATCACTCTTTTAGCCGATCCACTTTCTGTATACTGATACATTCATATCACTCTTTTAGCCGATACACTTTCTGTATACTGATACATTCATATCACTCTTTTAGCCGATCCACTTTCTGTATACTGATACATTCATATCACTCTTTTAGCCGATCCACTTTCTGTATACTGATACATTCATATCACTCTTTTAGCCGATCCACTTTCTGTATACTGATACATTCATATCACTCTTTTAGCCGATCCACTTTCTGTATACTGATACATTCATATCACTCTTTTAGCCGATCCACTTCCTGTATACTGATACATTCACATCACTCTTTTAGCCGATCCACTTTCTGTATACTGATACATTCATATCACTCTTTTAGCCGATCCACTTTCTGTATACTGATACATTCATATCACTCTTTTAGCCGATACACTTTCTGTATACTGATACATTCATATCACTCTTTTAGCCGATACACTTTCTGTATACTGATACATTCATATCACTATTTTAGCCGATCCACTTCCTGTATACTGATACATTCATATCACTCTTTTAGCCGATCCACTTTCTGTATACTGATACATTCATATCACTCTTTTAGCCGATCCACTTCCTGTATACTGATACATTCACATCACTCTTTTAGCCGATACACTTTCTGTATACTGATACATTCATATCACTCTTTTAGCCGATCCACTTTCTGTATACTGATACATTCACATCACTCTTTTAGCCGATCCACTTTCTGTATACTGATACATTCATATCACTCTTTTAGCCGATCCACTTTCTGTATACTGACACATTCATATCACTCTTTTAGCCGATCCACTTTCTGTATACTGACTAGGGGTGGGGGAAAAAATCGATTCACCTAAGTATCGCGATTTTTAATGTCACGATTTTTTGGATCGATCTTTTATTCCAGAATCGATAATCGCAAATTAAAAAAAAAAAATTTTTTTTTTTTTTTTTTTGGGTGCTTGCAGTCAGGCCACTCACTGAACAGCAGGCCAGGCGCCGCCTACTGGTTTACTAGTGGTTTTATTACTTTATTAGTTAGTCTGAAGTAATAATTACACTTCAGGGTTAAAGTGGGTGCATCTCATTGTAAAATTGGACTTCAAACGGCCCAAATCTGGCTTCAAACGGCCCAAATTTCACGCGCGTTGGCCCATATCGGCCTGGCCTGCTTGGTATCTAAAGCCCGGCCTGAATTATGATCCCAGTCCGCCCCTGTTTTTAACTATATCGCCCAGCCCTACTCATGATATATAATATACAGTCTCTAGTGTATGATTCAACTTTTCCCATGTTCTAATCTAGTGTAAAAAAGCAAACAAACTGAAAAAATAAAAGAAAAAAATAAACAAAAATCGCAATAAATCGTAATATCGAATCGCAATAATCGTAGAATCGCAATACTTAAGAATCGCAATATAAATCGAATCGGCACCCAAGAATCGTGATAGTATCGAATCGGGAGATAAGTGAATCGCCACAGCCCTAATACTGACACATTCATATCACTCTTCTAGCCGATACACTTTCTGTATACTGATACATTCATATCACTCTTTTAGCCGATACACTTTCTGTATACTGATACATTCACATCACTCTTTTAGCCGATACACTTTCTGTATACTGATACATTCATATCACTCTTTTAGCCAATACACTTTCTGTATACTGATACATTCATATCACTCTATTAGCCGATGCACTTTCTGTATACTGATACATTCATATCACTCTTTTAGCCGATACACTTTCTGTATACTGATACATTCACATCACTCTATTAGCCGATGCACTTTCTGTATACTGATACATTCATATCACTCTTTTAGCAGATACACTCTCTGTATACTGATACATTCACATCACTATTTTAGCCGATCCACTTTCTGTATACTGATACATTCATATCACTCTTTTAGCCGATACACTTTCTGTATACTGATACATTCACATCACTATTTTAGCCAATCCACTTTCTGTATACTGATACATTCATATCACTCTTTTAGCCGATACAGTTTCTGTATACTGATACATTCATATCACTCTTTTAGCCGATACACTCTCTGTATACTGATACATTCATATCACTCTTTTAGCCGATACACTCTCTGTATACTGATACATTCATATCACTCTTTTAGATGATACACTTTCTGTATACTGATACATTCATATCACTCTTTTAGATGATACACTTTCTGTATACTGATACATTCATATCACTCTTTTAGATGATACACTTTCTGTATACTGATACATTCATATCACTCTTTTAGCCGATACACTCTCTGTATACTGATACATTCATATCACACTTTTAGCCGATACACTTTCTGTATACTGATACATTCATATCACTCTTTTAGCCGATACACTCTCTGTATACTGATACATTCATATCACTCTTTTAGATTATACACTTTCTGTATACTGATACATTCATATCACTCTTTTAGATGATACACTTTCTGTATACTGATACATTCATATCACTCTTTTAGATGATACACTTTCTGTATACTGATACATTCATATCACTCTTTTAGCCGATACACTCTCTGTATACTGATACATTCATATCACTCTTTTAGCCAATACACTTTCTGTATACTGATACATTCATATCACTCTTTTAGCCGATACACTTTCTGTATACTGATACATTCATATCACTCTTTTAGCCGATACACTTTCTGTATACTGATACATTCATATCACTCTTTTAGCCGATACACTTTCTGTATACTGATACATTCATATCACTCTTTTAGCCGATACACTTTCTGTATACTGATACATTCATATCACTCTTTTAGCCGATACACTTCCTGTATACTGATACATTCATACAGTATCACTCTTTTAGACGATACACTTTCTGTATACTGATACATTCATATCACTCTTTTAGCCGATACACTTCCTGTATACTGATACATTCATACAGTATCACTCTTTTAGACGATACACTTTCTGTATACTGATACATTCATATCACTCTTTTAGCCGATACACTTTCTGTATACTGATACATTCATATCACTCTTTTAGCCGATACACTTTCTGTATACTGATACATTCATATCACTCTTTTAGCCGATACACTTCCTGTATACTGATACATTCATACAGTATCACTCTTTTAGACGATACACTTTCTGTATACTGACACATTCATATCACTCTTTTAGCCGATACACTTTCTGTATACTGATACATTCATATCACTCTTTTAGCCAATACACTTTCTGTATACTGATACATTCATATCACTCTTTTAGCCGATCCACTTTCTGTATACTGATACATTCATATCACTCTTTTAGCCGATCCACTTTCTGTATACTGATACATTCATATCACTCTTTTAGCCGATCCACTTTCTGTATACTGATACATTCATATCACTCTTTTAGCCGATCCACTCTCTGTATACTGATACATTCATATCACTCTTTTAGCCGATCCACTTTCTGTATACTGATACATTCATATCACTCTTTTAGCCGATCCACTTTCTGTATACTGATACATTCATATCACTATTTTAGCCGATACACTTTCTGTATACTGACACATTCATATCACTCTTTTAGCAGATACACTTTCTGTATACTGATACATTCATATCACTCTTTTAGCCGATACACTTTCTGTATACTGATACATTCATATCACTCTTTTAGCCGATACACTTTCTGTATACTGATACATTCATATCACTCTTTTAGCCGATACACTTTCTGTATACTGATACATTCATATCACTCTTTTAGCCGATACACTTTCTGTATACTGATACATTCATATCACTCTTTTAGCCGATCCACTTTCTGTATACTGATACATTCATATCACTATTTTAGCCGATACACTCTCTGTATACTGATACATTCATATCACTATTTTAGCCGATACACTTTCTGTATACTGATACATTCATATCACTCTTTTAGCCGATCCACTTTCTGTATACTGATACATTCATATCACTCTTTTAGCCGATACACTTTCTGTATACTGATACATTCATATCACTCTTTTAGCAGATACACTTTCTGTATACTGATACATTCATATCACTCTTTTAGCCGATCCACTTTCTGTATACTGATACATTCATATCACTCTTTTAGCAGATACACTTTCTGTATACTGATACATTCATATCACTCTTTTAGCCGATACACTTTCTGTATACTGATACATTCATATCACTCTTTTAGCCGATACACTTTCTGTATACTGATACATTCATATCACTCTTTTAGCCGATCCACTTTCTGTATACTGATACATTCATATCACTATTTTAGCCGATACACTCTCTGTATACTGATACATTCATATCACTATTTTAGCCGATACACTTTCTGTATACTGATACATTCATATCACTCTTTTAGCCGATCCACTTTCTGTATACTGATACATTCATATCACTCTTTTAGCCGATCCACTTTCTGTATACTGATACATTCATATCACTCTTTTAGCCGATACACTTTCTGTATACTGATACATTCATATCACTCTTTTAGCCGATCCACTTTCTGTATACTGATACATTCATATCACTATTTTAGCCGATACACTCTCTGTATACTGATACATTCATATCACTATTTTAGCCGATCCACTTTCTGTATACTGATACATTCATATCACTATTTTAGCCGATACACTTTCTGTATACTGATACATTCATATCACTCTTTTAGCCGATACACTTTCTGTATACTGATACATTCATATCACTCTTTTAGCCAATCCACTTTCTGTATACTGATACATTCATATCACTATTTTAGCCGATACACTCTCTGTATACTGATACATTCATATCACTATTTTAGCCGATACACTTTCTGTATACTGATACATTCATATCACTCTTTTAGCCGATCCACTTTCTGTATACTGATACATTCATATCACTCTTTTAGCCGATCCACTTTCTGTATACTGATACATTCATATCACTCTTTTAGCCGATACACTTTCTGTATACTGATACATTCATATCACTCTTTTAGCCGATCCACTTTCTGTATACTGATACATTCATATCACTCTTTTAGCCGATACACTCTCTGTATACTGATACATTCATATCACTATTTTAGCCGATCCACTTTCTGTATACTGATACATTCATATCACTCTTTTAGCCGATCCACTTTCTGTATACTGATACATTCATATCACTCTTTTAGCCGATCCACTTTCTGTATACTGATACATTCATATCACTCTTTTAGCCGATCCACTTTCTGTATACTGATACATTCATATCACTATTTTAGCCGATACACTCTCTGTATACTGATACATTCATATCACTATTTTAGCCGATCCACTTTCTGTATACTGATACATTCATATCACTCTTTTAGCCGATACACTTTCTGTATACTGATACATTCATATCACTCTTTTAGCCGATACACTTTCTGTATACTGATACATTCATATCACTCTTTTAGCCGATCCACTTTCTGTATACTGATACATTCATATCACTATTTTAGCCGATACACTCTCTGTATACTGATACATTCATATCACTCTTTTAGCCGATACACTTTCTGTATACTGATACATTCATATCACTATTTTAGCCGATACACTCTCTGTATACTGATACATTCATATCACTCTTTTAGCCGATACACTTTCTGTATACTGATACATTCATATCACTCTTTTAGCCGATACACTTTCTGTATACTGATACATTCATATCACTCTTTTAGCCGATCCACTTTCTGTATACTGATACATTCATATCACTCTTTTAGCCGATACACTTTCTGTATACTGATACATTCATATCACTCTTTTAGCCGATACACTTTCTGTATACTGATACATTCATATCACTCTTTTAGCCGATCCACTTTCTGTATACTGATACATTCATATCACTATTTTAGCCGATACACTTTCTGTATACTGATACATTCATATCACTCTTTTAGCCGATCCACTTTCTGTATACTGATACATTCATATCACTCTTTTAGCCGATACACTTTCTGTATACTGATACATTCATATCACTCTTTTAGCCGATCCACTTTCTGTATACTGATACATTCATATCACTATTTTAGCCGATACACTTTCTGTATACTGATACATTCATATCACTCTTTTAGCCGATCCACTTTCTGTATACTGATACATTCATATCACTCTTTTAGCCGATCCACTTTCTGTATACTGATACATTCATATCACTCTTTTAGCCGATCCACTTTCTGTATACTGATACATTCATATCACTCTTTTAGCCGATACACTTTCTGTATACTGATACATTCATATCACTCTTTTAGCCGATCCACTCTCTGTATACTGATACATTCATATCACTCTTTTAGCCGATCCACTTTCTGTATACTGATACATTCATATCACTCTTTTAGCAGATACACTTTCTGTATACTGATACATTCATATCACTCTTTTAGCCGATACACTTTCTGTATACTGATACATTCATATCACTCTTTTAGCCGATCCACTTTCTGTATACTGATACATTCATATCACTATTTTAGCCGATACACTTTCTGTATACTGATACATTCATATCACTCTTTTAGCCGATCCACTTTCTGTATACTGATACATTCATATCACTCTTTTAGCCGATCCACTTTCTGTATACTGATACATTCATATCACTCTTTTAGCCGATCCACTTTCTGTATACTGATACATTCATATCACTCTTTTAGCCGATACACTTTCTGTATACTGATACATTCATATCACTCTTTTAGCCGATCCACTCTCTGTATACTGATACATTCATATCACTCTTTTAGCCGATCCACTTTCTGTATACTGATACATTCATATCACTCTTTTAGCCGATCCACTTTCTGTATACTGATACATTCATATCACTCTTTTAGCCGATCCACTTTCTGTATACTGATACATTCATATCACTCTTTTAGCCGATCCACTTTCTGTATACTGATACATTCATATCACTCTTTTAGCCGATACACTTTCTGTATACTGATACATTCATATCACTCTTTTAGCCGATCCACTCTCTGTATACTGATACATTCATATCACTCTTTTAGCCGACCCACTTTCTGTATACTGATACATTCATATCACTCTTTTAGCCGATACACTTTCTGCATACTGATACATTCATATCACTCTTTTAGCCAATACACTTTCTGTATACTGATACATTCATATCACTCTTTTAGCCGATCCACTTTCTGTATACTGATACATTCATATCACTCTTTTAGCCGATACACTTTCTGTATACTGATACATTCATATCACTCTTTTAGCCGATCCACTTTCTGTATACTGATACATTCATATCACTCTTTTAGCCGATCCACTTTCTGTATACTGATACATTCATATCACTCTTTTAGCCGATACACTTTCTGTATACTGATACATTCATATCACTCTTTTAGCCGATCCACTTTCTGTATACTGATACATTCATATCACTATTTTAGCCGATACACTCTCTGTATACTGATACATTCATATCACTATTTTAGCCGATCCACTTTCTGTATACTGATACATTCATATCACTATTTTAGCCGATACACTTTCTGTATACTGATACATTCATATCACTCTTTTAGCCGATACACTTTCTGTATACTGATACATTCATATCACTCTTTTAGCCAATCCACTTTCTGTATACTGATACATTCATATCACTATTTTAGCCGATACACTCTCTGTATACTGATACATTCATATCACTATTTTAGCCGATACACTTTCTGTATACTGATACATTCATATCACTCTTTTAGCCGATCCACTTTCTGTATACTGATACATTCATATCACTCTTTTAGCCGATCCACTTTCTGTATACTGATACATTCATATCACTCTTTTAGCCGATACACTTTCTGTATACTGATACATTCATATCACTCTTTTAGCCGATCCACTTTCTGTATACTGATACATTCATATCACTCTTTTAGCCGATACACTCTCTGTATACTGATACATTCATATCACTATTTTAGCCGATCCACTTTCTGTATACTGATACATTCATATCACTCTTTTAGCCGATCCACTTTCTGTATACTGATACATTCATATCACTCTTTTAGCCGATCCACTTTCTGTATACTGATACATTCATATCACTCTTTTAGCCGATCCACTTTCTGTATACTGATACATTCATATCACTATTTTAGCCGATACACTCTCTGTATACTGATACATTCATATCACTATTTTAGCCGATCCACTTTCTGTATACTGATACATTCATATCACTCTTTTAGCCGATACACTTTCTGTATACTGATACATTCATATCACTCTTTTAGCCGATACACTTTCTGTATACTGATACATTCATATCACTCTTTTAGCCGATCCACTTTCTGTATACTGATACATTCATATCACTATTTTAGCCGATACACTCTCTGTATACTGATACATTCATATCACTCTTTTAGCCGATACACTTTCTGTATACTGATACATTCATATCACTATTTTAGCCGATACACTCTCTGTATACTGATACATTCATATCACTCTTTTAGCCGATACACTTTCTGTATACTGATACATTCATATCACTCTTTTAGCCGATACACTTTCTGTATACTGATACATTCATATCACTCTTTTAGCCGATCCACTTTCTGTATACTGATACATTCATATCACTCTTTTAGCCGATACACTTTCTGTATACTGATACATTCATATCACTCTTTTAGCCGATACACTTTCTGTATACTGATACATTCATATCACTCTTTTAGCCGATCCACTTTCTGTATACTGATACATTCATATCACTATTTTAGCCGATACACTTTCTGTATACTGATACATTCATATCACTCTTTTAGCCGATCCACTTTCTGTATACTGATACATTCATATCACTCTTTTAGCCGATACACTTTCTGTATACTGATACATTCATATCACTCTTTTAGCCGATCCACTTTCTGTATACTGATACATTCATATCACTATTTTAGCCGATACACTTTCTGTATACTGATACATTCATATCACTCTTTTAGCCGATCCACTTTCTGTATACTGATACATTCATATCACTCTTTTAGCCGATCCACTTTCTGTATACTGATACATTCATATCACTCTTTTAGCCGATCCACTTTCTGTATACTGATACATTCATATCACTCTTTTAGCCGATACACTTTCTGTATACTGATACATTCATATCACTCTTTTAGCCGATCCACTCTCTGTATACTGATACATTCATATCACTCTTTTAGCCGATCCACTTTCTGTATACTGATACATTCATATCACTCTTTTAGCAGATACACTTTCTGTATACTGATACATTCATATCACTCTTTTAGCCGATACACTTTCTGTATACTGATACATTCATATCACTCTTTTAGCCGATCCACTTTCTGTATACTGATACATTCATATCACTATTTTAGCCGATACACTTTCTGTATACTGATACATTCATATCACTCTTTTAGCCGATCCACTTTCTGTATACTGATACATTCATATCACTCTTTTAGCCGATCCACTTTCTGTATACTGATACATTCATATCACTCTTTTAGCCGATCCACTTTCTGTATACTGATACATTCATATCACTCTTTTAGCCGATACACTTTCTGTATACTGATACATTCATATCACTCTTTTAGCCGATCCACTCTCTGTATACTGATACATTCATATCACTCTTTTAGCCGATCCACTTTCTGTATACTGATACATTCATATCACTCTTTTAGCCGATCCACTTTCTGTATACTGATACATTCATATCACTCTTTTAGCCGATCCACTTTCTGTATACTGATACATTCATATCACTCTTTTAGCCGATCCACTTTCTGTATACTGATACATTCATATCACTCTTTTAGCCGATACACTTTCTGTATACTGATACATTCATATCACTCTTTTAGCCGATCCACTCTCTGTATACTGATACATTCATATCACTCTTTTAGCCGACCCACTTTCTGTATACTGATACATTCATATCACTCTTTTAGCCGATACACTTTCTGCATACTGATACATTCATATCACTCTTTTAGCCAATACACTTTCTGTATACTGATACATTCATATCACTCTTTTAGCCGATCCACTTTCTGTATACTGATACATTCATATCACTCTTTTAGCCGATACACTTTCTGTATACTGATACATTCATATCACTCTTTTAGCCAATACACTCTCTGTATACTGATACATTCATATCACTATTTTAGCCAATACACTCTCTGTATACTGATACATGTACATTCATATCACTCTTTTAGCCGATACACTCTCTGTATACTGATACATTCATATCACTCTTTTAGCCAATACACTTTCTGTATACTGATACATTCATATCACTCTTTTAGCCGATCCACTTTCTGTATACTGATACATTCATATCACTCTTTTAGCCAATACACTTTCTGTATACTGATACATTCATATCACTCTTTTAGCCAATACACTCTCTGTATACTGATACATTCATATCACTATTTTAGCCAATACACTCTCTGTATACTGATACATGTACATTCATATCACTCTTTTAGCCGATACACTCTCTGTATACTGATACATTCATATCACTCTTTTAGCAGATCCACTTTCTGTATACTGATACATTCATATCACTCTTTTAGCCGATCCACTTTCTGTATACTGATACATTCATATCACTCTTTTAGCCGATCCAATTTCTGTATACTGATACATTCATATCACTCTTTTAGCCGATCCAATTTCTGTATACTGATACATTCATATCACTCTTTTAGCCGATCCACTCTCTGTATACTGATACATTCATATCACTCTTTTAGCCGATCCACTTTCTGTATACTGATACATTCATATCACTCTTTTAGCAGATCCACTTTCTGTATACTGATACATTCATATCACTCTTTTAGCCGATCCACTTTCTGTATACTGATACATTCATATCACTCTTTTAGCCGATCCAATTTCTGTATACTGATACATTCATATCACTCTTTTAGCCGATCCAATTTCTGTATACTGATACATTCATATCACTCTTTTAGCCGATCCACTCTCTGTATACTGATACATTCATATCACTCTTTTAGCCGATCCACTCTCTGTATACTGATACATTCATATCACTCTTTTAGCCGATCCACTTTCTGTATACTGATACATTCATATCACTCTTTTAGCCGATCCACTTTCTGTATACTGATACATTCATATCACTCTTTTAGCCGATCCACTTTCTGTATACTGATACATTCATATCACTCTTTTAGCCGATCCACTTTCTGTATACTGATACATTCATATCACTCTTTTAGCCGATCCACTCTCTGTATACTGATACATTCATATCACTCTTTTAGCCGATCCACTCTCTGTATACTGATACATTCATATCACTCTTTTAGCCGATCCACTTTCTGTATACTGATACATTCATATCACTCTTTTAGCCGATCCACTTTCTGTATACTGATACATTCATATCACTCTTTTAGCCGATCCACTTTCTGTATACTGATACATTCATATCACTCTTTTAGCCGATCCACTTTCTGTATACTGATACATTCATATCACTCTTTTAGCCGATCCACTCTCTGTATACTGATACATTCATATCACTCTTTTAGCCCACACCAGTCTCTCTCCTCCAATCTTCCAACTCGTCTTCTATTTTCCGCTTCCTGCCCAACTCGCCGGTGTATCTCTCTCATTTCCTCGCTGTCTCTGTTTCTCTCTCGCTTAGCCTCTGCGTTGCTCTTAGCCTCTGCGGCGCTCCCGTCTGTCGTAAGGCGGGCGGGCCGGGCCCGAGCTGACAGGGGCTGACACGGCGGCGCACCACAACAAACTCAACTCCTTCCCGTCCGTTTAGAATCAGTGTCACTCATTTTACAAGGTTAAAGATGGCGCCGCCTAATGCGCTGTCAGACGCAAACAAACGCACACAAATATGACGGATAACCCTTGCCGCACACGTACAACACACCCACGCACACACATAAACACAAACACACATCGGCACAAACACGCACGCACGCACGCACATACACACACAAGCTCCAGTAATGGGCCACATTAACTCACCCGCCTACATACACATATGACCCAAAGTGGTTGAGCGGTGTGTGTGAGAGTGAGATAATATGTCTATTGGTTATCTGTGAACGTACATGTGTGTGTGTGTGCGTGTGTGCATGTGTGTGTGTGTGCGTGCGCGCGGACCCCGTTTCAGCCCTATCGCCCCTGTGACAGACACAGTGGCACAGAAATGTCTTGGGGCACCTCGCCCGACGTCTTGACAATAGTGGCAGTGTGTGGGAGTGACAGAGACGTGCTCGGGGACACAGAGGGGGCGTTATACTGGGCAGACGACGTGCACGCACGCACACACACACACACACGCACACGCACACACACACACACACACATGCACGCTAAAGAGAGAAGAAGACAGTGTAGTCTTTCTCTCCCTCTGCGCTGTTCCTCGTTCCCTCTCTCCCTGACGCAGAGGGACTCAATCATTCTCACACTCTGTCTCCTTTGACGCAGAGGAAAAAACAGAAAGCCCCCCCCCTCTCTCTCTCTGCGTGTATGTGTGTGCATGTGTGTGTGTGTGTATGTGTGTGCATGTACGTACGCACACAGACTGTATCATTAATATGACTTTCCTTTTCTTTGAGCTATGGAGTATGCTTTTGGTATGCAAACACACTTCTCACATGTGAGCGTGTGTGTGTGTGTGTGTGTGTGTGTGTGTGTGTGTGTGTGTGTGTGTGTGTGTGTGTGTGTGTGTGTGTGTGTGTGTGTGTGTGTGCGCGCATGTGTGTGTGTGTGTATGCTGTTCGATACACCAGAGACCAAGTGCAAAGTCAGGCCATTGAGCGGAAGGAAGGAGAGTTAATGAGAAAGCAGGGGAGGATCCAAGCCTTTGCCATCGATAACCTCATGCCACACTTCAAGCACACACACACAGACACACACAGACACACACACACACACACACACACACACACACACACACAGACTTCAAGCACACACATTGGCTGCGTTTTCACCATCCCTTTTGCAAATAACAGCAGAGGGTTAGGGTTAAGAAATGACTTGACTGAAGTCATCTCCAGAGAGAGAGAGATGAGCCTTTGTGTTGAAGAGGCAGGCTAATTATTATGCGACTCGTAGCATCGGAAAAAAGGAAGAAATGTTTCAAAATGCAAATTGTTTCACAGCTAACTGCGGTAAAACAGTTCAGCCACGGCTGAAAGCAGCATGTTTGTAGCATACCAGAGCTACATTCTGCCAGGCCTGGAATTCACTCATTTCTAGGGCAAGGCCACTTTGGCCTTTGAAAAATACAAACTTATTGGGGCATGGCGGCTAAATAGGGCACCAATGGTTATTAAAATCCTTTTTTCAGTCATTTTCCCTCAGCAAAAATAAATATCCTAATATATAAATGATGTGCGCCAGTGTGATACAGCGCATATGAAGTGATCTGGAACTTATCGTGCGTTCCTGTGCTTCGATTTTCCCGAGTTGGCCAGTCGTCCTTCCGAAGTGCGGGTGTTCATGTGCTTGCGGAACGATCGGAATATGGAAACCATAGCAACCAGCGCCAAAACATGGACGCCGCAAAAAGGGGCGTGGCCTGTTAATGCTCGGAGCGTTTAAAGAGAGCGTTGATAGCGGTTTCCAGTATTTGCGTGACAATGAAGAGCAACGGAAACGGATCAGGTGAGGCATGAAATACGATTAATGTCAAAACTAGGGATACACCGATTGCGATTTTGTTACCCGGTTCCGATTTCCGATTCTTTAAAGGACGGCTTTACCGTGGGGAATATGAATATATATCAATCTCACGCCCCTAAGGTTTTAGAATCCGTTGAAATATTTTGAAATTGGAGCTTCACTGCCTGACCTATCAGGCATCTCTCACATTTTTAGGGAAGCCGGATGACGCGTTACGCGTCACCCGGCTTCCCTCCCCGCTTGCGGAACTCGAGCGCCTATGAACTACAAGTCTTGTGAGCCATGGTCCCGCCTCTAGAGGTCCTCCACGCCCCTTCAGAGCTCTCGACGAAAAGCAAAAGGCAGCCATCTTGTTCACCCGCATAGCATACTGTAGCTAGGTTAGCTTTCCATAGCTCCTTGCCAAGAGACCATATCTCTGGAACGGAAGCACCAAAAGACACGGGACTGGCGGCATTGGAAAGCTCGTCAAATTTTACATCTAGTAGTAGGTGAGTTGAAGTAACGAAATCAACGCTGAGCAATGTACCCATTTTTACACATTTTTACAGAAAATAGTTACAACATCAGATGCGCGTAACTCCTACGAAAATGCCTTAAAATGCATGAATTTTTTTTTATGAAGACATCTCCCGACATATATACTACCGTTTACATTTGGTGCAATTTGGAGGCAATTTTATTTTCTATTTATTTCTTCTTCTTTGTATCTTTTATTGTCGAAGCCTTCTTCTTCTTCTTCTTCTTTGAGTTTTATGGCGGTTGGCAAACATATATGTGCATTACCGCCACCTACTGGAGTTTGATATCAGCCAAATGCCTGAGGGGTGGGCATGAAAACGAAGGCCACGCGAGCCCAGTGCA
>NC_139626.1:40236666-40264166 GCF_964638095.1 Poromitra crassiceps | reverse complement strand
GCGCTCGTAAAGAGATCTTTTGTTTGGCGATATTGGGTCAAATTGCTCTCAACCCACAGACAGCAGACAGCCATTATTACGCTGATGCTGCGAGGCAGACGAGCTGAATGCAGGCCTGTACAATGCACCAGGCAAATCAAAGGAAACACCTCAGCGAGGGGGCTTTGCTGTGTAGGTCTTTGTGTGTGTGTGTGCGTGTGTGTGTGTGTGTGTGTGTGTGTGTGTGTGTGTCTACGATGTGACACAGCGCTTGTAAGCCTCTGTGTTCTGCGTGTGATTCTGAGAGACATCGTGTGCCTGGGCATGTGTGCGTTCTGATGCGATCCCGGTGGGGGGTGGTGTGTGAGACTAGACTGATGTAAGAGCGTGGAAACTTTGCTGGTGGCTCATGTGTCACGGTCTCCTTCATCAGGGTGGGAGTTTGGCTCACGGTGGAAACAAAGTGTATAAAGTTGCGTGGGAGTGTGTGTGCAATTATCTGCTATTATGTACACACACGCGCGCGCGCGCGCGCTCTATACGCGTCTGCCGTCTGGGGAGCGTCCGTGCCTCGGCTTGTCTGAGTGAGCGTGCGGTGCGGCGACGTCGGCATTCCCACATTCCACATGCGGAGCTTGAAACAAAAGGTGGAGGAGGAGGGTGGAGGAGGAGGAGGGGGCGGTTGTTGTTGTTGTTGTTAGCGTAACATTATCAGCTAAACAGCCCGTCTGCATTCTCTGCTGCGGTAAACAGCCCGGCCCAAACCAGGGGACTTCCAATCACATCAGGAGGGGGTGACCTTGATGCGAGGGAGAAACAAACACTTCTCTTCTTCTGGCTGTCGCACTCTCTCTCTCTCTGCCCCTCCGCTCCTCAACGCACAACGTCTTTCTGTCTTTGTCCTGCTGTGCTGAGAGCCCACACACACACACACGCACGCACGCACACACGCACGCACCCGCACACACACGCACGCACGCACGCACCCGCGCGCACACACGCGCACACACACACGCACACGTTTTGTTTGTCTTACTATACTTGTGAGGACCTTCAACTGACTACATTCCTTCCCTAACTCCTAACCTTAACCCTCACAACTGCACGCTTGATATTAACCCTTACACTAACTTGAACCCTTACACCCTTTAACCTAAGCCTCACAGACACACACACACACACACACACACACACACACACCTACACACAGACACACACACACACACACACACACACACACACCTACACACCCACACGCAGCATATTCAATTGCTGCATATCCGTAGAATCCTGGCCGACCGGAAAATCAATATTTACAGTATGAATATGGGGTAAGCATGTGTTCCACCCCCACACCAGAGCACCTTACCCAAACACTCGTCTCCATTTTCCCACTAATGTCCCTCTCCTCCCTCCAACTCTCTCTCTCCCTCTTTCTCTCACTGCTCTCTCGCTCACGCTCCCTCTATGATACCCACTGCCTCCCCTCCCCTCCCCTCCCCTCCCCTCCCTCCCCTCCCCTCCCCTCCCCTCGTCGTGTGCAGGTCAGTAGATCAGTTTTCAGTCTGGCTCTTTGGGTGATCCCCGGTTTGGTTACCTCATCCTTCTCACCTCTCGTTTACCCTCACCTCCTCACCCGCTTGCCTCCTCACCCCCACGCCTCCTCACCCCCCTTCGCTTCCTCACCCCCACGCCTCCTCACCCCCTCGCCTCCTCACCCCCTTTGCCTCCTCACCTCCACGCCTCCTCACCCCCTCACCCCCACGCCTCCTCACCCCCACGCCTCCTCACCCCCCACGCCTCCTCCACCTCCCTCACCCCCTCACCCCCATGCCTCCTCACCCCCATGCCTCCTCACCTCCTCACCCCCACGCCTCCTCACCCCCTCGCTTCCTCACCCCCTTCGCCTCCTCACCTCCACGCCTCCTCACCCCCTCGGCTCCTCATCCCCACGCCTCCTCACCCCCTCACCCCCACACCATCCTCACCCCCTCATCCCCACACCTCCTCACTTCCTCATCCCCACGCCTCCTCACCCCCTTACCTACTCACCCCCATGCCTCCTCACCTCCTCACCCCCACACCTCCTCAGCTCCTCACCCCCTCGCCTCCTCACCCCCTCGCCTCCTCATCCCCTTGTCTCCTCATCCCCACGCCTCCTCGCCTCCTCACCCCCTTTGCCTCCTCCCCCCCACGCCCCCCTTGCCTCCTCACCCCCTCACCTCCTCGCCCCTGCGCCCATACGGCCAGCTGCGCAGCCTGAGCTTAGCTAACCGTTTGCTTTGATAAAGACATCAGTATGTTGGTATCATCATGACAGAGGCCACGGGTAGGTTACGGTGTGTGTGTCTCTGCGTGTGTGTGCGCACACGTGTGTGACAGAGAGAGAGAGAGAGAGAGAGAGAGAGAGAGGTGTGTGTGTGTGCGTGTGTGGATGAGAGCCCCCTCACCCCCTACCAAGCGGACGCATGCCGCATGTTATCACAGTAGGCGTAGGTGTGGGTGTGTGTAGGTGGGTGGGGGGGCGTGAGCTGGTGACAGACCGCTCATCATATTTAATCCTGGAGGGATTTCGGCAAAATGAAAAGCTGCTTTTTCAATTTAATATTCGCCGCCGACCTAATCTCTCCCCTCCGTCCACAGTACAGTCCAATTAGAGGAAGAAGCCTGCAGGAGTCCTATTCAGCGCCATCTCATCTCCATATAGCCCGGCCTCGCTCGCTCCAAACACGCTCGCGTGGCGCCCCGCGTCCTCACTCACGCCCCCAGCGCTGACCTTCACCGTGCACCGTGGAAACTGTGCAATGCGCAAAAAACTGCGCCGTCAACCCACCTCCTTCCACTGCAGTCTTGGCCTTGTTAACAGGCCATTGATTGGACGTGTGTGTGTGTGTGTGTGTGTGTGTGTGTGTGGCTGTGTGTTTGTGTGTGTTAAGTCCGGTTCGATCCAGCCTTTGTGGCACCGCACTCTCACCCACCCACCCACACGCACACACACACGCACACGCACACACACGCGGCACGCACGCACACCACAACACACACACACACACACACACACACACACACACACACACACACACACACACACACAGTGGGTCCAGAGAAAGAAAGTGCTCACTACAGTAAAAAAAGAGAAGTCTCACTAGTGAAAACGCTGAGTGGCTTCTTTCCCAGAGGTCAGCGTGGTGCAGCGTGGTGCAGGGAAGACACAATGGCAGCGCTGGTGGGGCGCTTATAGATTTATGCCCAGTGCCCACGCATATGGCAAAGAAAGGGCAAGAGCAACTCGAAAGGCACAAAGGGAGAGAGAGTGAGAGAGAGAGAGAGAGAGAGGTGGGAAGAGGAGGCGATAGGGCTGTCAAAACTGACCAAAAATAACATTCTAATATTCCTTCTAAGAAAAACACGTGTTCGACTATGGTATATTTGATGATCTATTCTTGCGCATTATGTCCAGAAGATGGCAAACCAATGTCTACATACTAGTGACCGCGGATATCCCGCCCCGCGGGGCGGGGCCGGATCATAAAAATAAAACATTCTGATTAATAGCGGATGGGTTGCGGGCGGTTGAAACAATGTATCATTAATGAGGAAAGATAATTAATTAATTACGTTCTCTAGTCTATGAACTTATTTTAAGCTACATTTTTCGTCAGGCACATTCTTAGTCGCCTATTGTAGATCCCCCAAAGGACCCACGGCCGTAAACACAACAACAGCCATGTGCTAGGTCACTAGGGTCCACTTTTCGTCCATATATGGTCAATGATGTCACCCTCAAAAAGGAGTCTCCGCTGAAGACGTGTTTGAAGAGAAGACGCGTTCGTATTTTCCCATACAATGAGGCAATCAAGTAAACTAAACCTAAAGCTATAGCGTTAGCCGAGTAAACTACATGAGGGCAAGTGGTGGACTGGACATAATACAGCATGGAAGTTTATTTGGAGTCTTGGACTGCAGCGATCGCACCAACAGCAGCAGAAACCGTAAGTTCGCTCCTTTTATAGCGTTTTATAGCGTTTATAGCATCAGGTGCATGGCGCGCGCGGATCTATAACTAGTATGAAATAATTTGTGCGGATTTATGGCGGGCGGACGGTTCATGCATACACGTGGATTAGGATGGCATAAAAGCTCATCCGCGCATCTCTACTACATACCTACTAGGGATGAGCGAGTACACCATTATCCCTATCTGTTTAACCAACTGAATTATCTGTATCCGTATCTGTACTCGGAGGGGGCGTGGCTTGAATCAAAAGTGGGCGGGGTTTGGCCTGAAAGCGGGTGTGGCTTAGGTTTTGTTTGTTTGTGGTGGTTGTTGTTGGCAGTGCAGTGTGCCGAGATGCCACAAAACATTCAAAGTATGGCAAAAAAAAGGGTATAGAATGAAGTATTCTATTACTCTATATCGGTATCACATTAAGAGTACTGGCATTGGTATTGGTATTGTAATCTTTTTAACGGCAGCCAGCCCTAATCATGAGTACTGATATTGACACATTGTACTCGGATGATACTACTCTATTAATTGTAGTTTCACGGTGTCTAGAAAGGCCATCCAACGCTCTGGGGCGAGCTGTGCTGTGATAAACATGGAACAACTCTGGAATGCTAGGCTAACTGTAGATTAGCTACATACAGTAGCTTACATACTGTACAACTGTAACTCGAGGTTCCACAATTTTGCCGTCTACTGACCAAAATCCACAGTACTTCCAAACGGGGCCTCAGCTTGTCCAGGGGCGTAGGCAGAAATTCAATTATGGGTGGGCCAAAACCATTAGCTAGCAAGGCAGCAGCAAGTTTGCCTCTAGAAAACAACCAATAAAAAAAAAATATATATATATATATATATATATATTATTTTTTTTGGGTGGGCCAGGGCAAGAAGTGGGTGGGCCTGTGCCTACCCAGGCCCACCCGTAGAAACGCCCATGTGTCAGACATCAGTGAGTGCGTTTACATGCAGACAATAAACAGTTTATTAGCGGATTTCTAGAGTTACCTGATTATTCAAGTGGTCATGTAAACAGCATAAACTGATAAGCTTTATCCGTTTATGGTCATAAACGGGTTATGAGAAAACCGATTAACACACCTAGGTTTTTGGCCAATAACCTGTCTTTTGAGTGCATGTATACAGCGTATCAGGTTTCTTGTGGGTTTATACATCTGCGCATGTACAAGTTGCATGTAAAAAGTTGAATTACCGCCGCCTTCTGGAGAGAAATCCGACTAATTGACTGAATCATGTAAACCCGGGTTTTTCCTATTGTCGGATTATTAAAGTGCATGTAAACGCAGTAATCAGATTATTGCCATAAACTGATTACTCACAGTTATCAGTTTATTGGTGTGCATGTAAACGCACTCAGTGAAAGTGACGTGACTCCTGTCCGTCGTGCAGTGCAGCGGTCCAGGCCCACGCCACAACGTGCCAGGCAGACAGCCGCTGTAGTGCAGCTATTTCCCCCCACAATATTAATCTTCACATTCGAATGTCTTTTTTTCATTCAAATACGTAGGTCTATTCGAATATAGAATATTTGTTGACAGCCTTCGGAGGCGAGCGACGGCGATGGCGGGCGATGGTGTAAAGTCATCATTGCGAAAGTCTCAATTTCAAAAGGATAGTGAAAGTAAAAAAAAAAAAGCTTAGACACAAATCAAGAAACACAATGCCATGAGTTAAAAACAAACAACAACAACAACAACAACAAGATGACCATCGTTCTAATGGATCAAAGAGAGAGACAGCAGGGAGTGGTGGTGGTGGTGGTGGTGTGTGTATGTGTGTGTGTGTGTGTGTGTGTGTGTGTGTATGTGTGTGTGTGTGTGTGTGTGTGTATTGTGTATGTGTGTATGTACAGTACAGTATATGGGAGTGGGGGTGGGGGGGGGGGGGGTAGAACCAGGCCACTTCCCCATATTGACTGCAGCAGTGCCATGTGACTGCTGTGATCATTAATGTGTCCTGATGCCAACGGGTATCCTGATGACCCACATCTCAGCGGTCCACTCTCGCTCTCTGGCCGCCACCCAAAACAGACCTCTCTCTCCCATCTCTCTCTCTCTCTCTCTCTGAAGCACTTTCTGAATTACATGCTCCACCCCTCTCCTTTACACTCTCTCCATCATCATAACTGCGCACATTCTCCCTCTCTATAACCTCTCGCACACACACATGCACGCGCATACACACACACACACACACACACACACACACACACACACACACACACACACACTCATTCCATCAGCTTCTACCTCTCTTCTTCTTCCCCTCTCTCTCTTTACCGGCGCACACTGCATATTCTCTACCACTGCATCCCTCCCTCCCTCTCTCTCTGTGTCTCTCTGCCAGCCTGCTCTCTTGCGCATAATCGTGGTGGTCGAGTGAAAACCTCGTACCTCCTGGTTTGAGTGGTGTTGGTGTTGTAAGTGCAGACGAGGGGGGGGGGGGGGGGGGGGGGTCCATGCTCCTCTATGGGCTGAGACAAATCTACACAGCTCCCGGGCTTAATGACACCTTTTCAAAAAATCAAGTCAACTCAAAATGCGTGGTCTGCTCGGCGGGGCTGTTTTTCCCTTCCTTCCTGAAAAGTTCCCATTGGGGAGATGCGTGGTTTTCACCCGGCAACTGCGTTATTCTCCACCACGCTCTCTCTCTCTCTCTCTCTCTCTCTCTCTGCAGCTCACCTGTCATCTACTGTATGTCTCTCTATCACTTCTCTCCTCTTGACTTCACGTTTGCCTCCCCCCCCCCCCCCACACTGTCCCTTTCGTTTTCCTCTTCCTTCACGCTCGTGGGTACGCAAAGCGCTCCGTCTTTTCCCTCTGCTTCCCAATTTAGCACCGTCGCCCCAGCTGCTTTATCATCATATTGCCTCTCTGATGCAATCTCACCCGTCAGCCCTGATCCCCAGGTTGGTATTCCTTGCCCCCCCCCCCCTTCACTCTTTCTATTTGGAGCAGCACCCTAGTTGGTTTGCTGGTTCAGTTGTGTGTGAGTTTTCACTGACCTAATAAATTAGCTTTGAAATTCAAAATGCCTTCTTCTCCCCGTCTCATGTTCTCCATCTTCCTCCCTTGCTAAACCTTAGCACCCCACCCCCCCACCCCCCCCCCCCATCATCATTGTCTCCCACTCTGTGCCTGATCCGATGCATTTCCAAACTCTGCCAGCGTTCCCAGATGCTACCTTGGGCATGTGCTACCTATCACTCTGCGTGTTTATCTCTCCAGTGCACTCTCATAGACAACACATCTACCTACACAACAACATCCCGTCCCTTAAGCAAACTGACGGGCGCCCACCGACGACACGTTAAACACGTTCTCACCGACGACACGTTAAACACGTTCTCACCGACGACACGTTAAACACGTTCTCACCGACGACACGTTAAACACGTTCTCACCGACGACACGTTAAACACATTCTCACCGACGACACGTTAAACACATTCTCACCGACGACACGTTAAACACATTCTCACCGACGACACGTTAAACACGTTCTCACCGACGACACGTTAAACACGTTCTCACCGACGACGCGTTAAACACGTTCTCACCGACGACACGTTAAACACGTTCTCACCGACGACACGTTAAACACGTTCTCACCGACGACACGTTAAACACATTCTCACCGACGACACGTTAAACACATTCTCACCGACGACACGTTAAACACGTTCTCACCGACGACACGTTAAACACGTTCTCACCGACGACACGTTAAACACGTTCTCACCGACGACACGTTAAACACGTTCTCACCGACGACACGTTAAACACGTTCTCACCGACGACACGTTAAACACATTCTCACCGACGACACGTTAAACACGTTCTCACCGACGACACGTTAAACACGTTCTCACCGACGACACGTTAAACACGTTCTCACCGACGACGCGTTAAACACGTTCTCACCGACGACACGTTAAACACGTTCTCACCGACGACACGTTAAACACGTTCTCACCGACGACACGTTAAACACATTCTCACCGACGACACGTTAAACACGTTCTCACCGACGACACGTTAAACACGTTCTCACCGACGACACGTTAAACACGTTCTCACCGACGACACGTTAAACACGTTCTCACCGACGACACGTTAAACACGTTCTCACCGACGACACGTTAAACACATTCTCACCGACGACACGTTAAACACGTTCTCACCGACGACACGTTAAACACGTTCTCACCGACGACGCGTCGAGTTAACCCATTGTGACACAAACATGTACAGTACGCACACATATCCGGGTATGAAACCCTTGACTGTTCAAATGTTGGGGGGGTCGGGGGGGGGGGGGGGGGGGGGGGGGTGCACACTCTGCTGCAGCGGAGGAGTTAATTACCCCATGTGATCAATAATTCATTAGGCTGTCAGTTTGTGTGTGTGTGTGTGTGTGTGTGTGTGCCTGCATGTTTTGCGTGCACGTAAGCATGAACGTAAGCATGAAACTCTCCCAGTAAGCATTTTCTTTCCCTGGGAACGGCAGATTAAGAGGATTGACTCCGTAATGGATTAACCTCTGGAGTGTGTGTGTGTGTGTGTGTGCATACGTACATGTGTGTGTGTGTGTGTGTGTGTGTGTGTGTGTGTGTGTGTGTGCGTGTGTGTGCGTGTGCGTGTGTGAGTGAGTGTGTGTGGGGGTGTGTGCATGGTGTTGAGCAGGATCAGAGAGCCCGTGTATGAATTGATTAGCCTAAGAAGCTCCTCTCCTTCCCTTTTAATGACCGCATCAGCACTTTTTCACCGCGGGGAGGATAAACGCAGAGCTGTCCGTCAAGGAAATGAAACGCCACCCCTTTAAGAAGGGTGAGCTGTCACTCAAACGCCACTCTGGGGAGCACTTCCCCGTGGACTAGGGGGACCCTGCTGTGTCAGTGCGTCTGTGATGATACAGTACATGGTGCTGGCTGTGTGTGTGCGTGTGTGTGCGTGTGTGTGTGTGTGTGTGTGTGCGTGCGTGCGTGCGTGCGTGTGTGCGTGTGCGTGTGTGTGTGTGTGCGTGGGTAGGGGGTGAGTGGCCGTGTCTACGCATGCAGTATTTACCCTATTTGTCAGCGGGCCTTCTGCTTTGAACTGCAGCTTCCTGAGTAAAGATCAGAGCCTCGGCAGCCACCGCTCAGCCAGTAAAGCATTTGATATTGTCTATAATGGAACAACATATATGTTAAAACAGAGGGGCAGAGGGGGAAGTCAGAATGACCAATTACCCAGTTTGAGGCAACCAATCCGCCCACTCCCTCTGTGTCCTTACCCCAATTAACCTGATGCACCAGCAAGTAGTACAACCCACACACACACACACGCGCACACACGCACACACGCACAGGCACACACACACACACATGCATGTACACAAACCAGGCCAACACTGTTTGATTTTCAAGTGGGTTAAAAGGACCGATGTTTAGGCATGCAAACTCTTTTGGTCGTGTGAGTAAGTGCATGCGTGCACTGCATAGTATTCACTAGGGGTGCAGCGATCACGTTTTTTGCCACCGATCGCCGATCGCCTATGGGAAATATCTGCCCAACCGATCATCGACCGATCACCGATTGCCGATCACCGATCACCGATATATAAACTCCTCAAAAAAAGTTTGGAAACGTTATTTTGGTTGATTATTTCTCCCCTTTAATAATACCAATTGGCATTGTATTTTATATCGTTGGAAAGCCTGATTAGTGATTTTTTTTATTAAAAAAATAAAATAAATAATAATAATAATATAAAAAAAATATCGGCAATCAGCCGAAATATCGGCAATCAGCCGATCGCATATTTGAGGTCAAAATCGGCCGATACAGATTGCTTGCCGATCGATCGGTGCACCCCTAGTATTCACCTTATGTTCATAGGCGCGGGTGGGCCAAATTCTTCCGGGTCAGAAGAAGACAGTTGTTTTTGTAGCGGACAGTGCAGGGGGTAAAAGAAAGAAGGTAGCCTACTACTTTGAGCTTGGTACAGAGCAAGCAAGCGAGTATCCACTGTTAGCCAGGTCAGATAACGTTATCATCGACAATGACGAGCACTTTCTTGGAAAACATACCTGGACTCCAACAAAGAAAGCTTCAGATTCTTTTCACTCCTCCGAGCGCAGCTCGAGCCACTTACATCTATAAGACCCGCATACGTTAACGTAATTCCCTGGAATGCGAGAATTAACGAGCCAGTTACATGGCGTTGCATTCTTAGACATTGCCATTTGCTTTTATTTGGTATGTTACATACAATTGGCTAAATGATTAGTTAATTCAGAGTTAGATTATATTGGAGCAGCCAGCCATTTTCTTTTTCTATTTTTGTTTTGCCGGAAGTCGTCACACGACCACACAACCGGGTCAAATGGGCGTGGCTACATAAGGTGAATATACCAGAGTCGGGAACTGTAACCAGGAAGTAGCGGTGGCCTCTGGTGGTCTTTAATGTAACGGCAGTGCGATGTTGAAATAGCTAGTGCACTGACAAGTAAAGGCCGATTATGCTCAACGTTAAATATGGATATGTGGACGGAGCTTTCTGTCCGTACTCTGCGTTCATTTCGTGTGTAATTCTGCGCGCTCTCTGAACGCTTACGGATCTGGATGAAAGGGAGCAGTACTGCACACACACTCACACATTTAACTCTCTACTGCCCACTAGTGGATGTATTGCTTAACACGATATCAACATGAAAGACGCATGGGAGTATGTGGGCAGTGACGTTTACATCGTTTGAAACGGACGCATTTATTTCCTGATGAAAATGGAGCATAAATGAGCTGTAAGGGTGAACCGAGAGTGACGGTAACTTCCTCGTCTTTCAAGCGAGAGAGGCGGGTTCACGTCCCGACGAGGTCCGTTTTGAACCCAAACCCAAACCATAACCCTACCCTTCACCAAGTTGTTTCAGTTGCCTAACCTTAAGCAAATTGTTGTAGTTGCCTAATCTTAAGTTGCTTTAGTTGCCTAAAGTTAACCAAGCCGTTTTTCAAATTAACCGTCGTCGTGACGTGACGTGTTTCAAATTAACCATGTCCCACATGAGGCACCTGCATGCACCGTTTCGCTCATATGTCATTTTGCGAGTATTTGGAAATCTGCTTATTCTGTCCTTTCGGTATGAGGAGGATGTGTTGAAACAAACACACATACTCACAGATTGTTTAGCTGCAGTAGGGGGTTGACTCGTGTGCCCAGCGGTAAAGCTCGCTAAAGAGGGGACTGATGTTTGACACGGAGCACACACACACGCACACACACACGACGCACACACACACACGCGCACACACACAGACGCACACACACGCACACACAGACGTGCACACACACAGACGCACGCTGACAGCAGGGGTACCGTCACCAGCGCTCACAGGCTTAGCATTCTGACACAGCCACACAAGTGTGCACGCGTGCACTGCACACACTGACAGCTATTTTGGCAGAGATAAAGCGGTGTTTAGACATCAGCAACGGGGTGTGCAGTACAGTGTGTCAGCAGAAGTGTGAATAAGAAGAGAGGAAGCTGGGAGGAGGAGACCCACATCAGACAGGAAGCGGACAAAGAGCGAGCGAGAGAGAGGGAGAGAGAGAGAGAGAGAGAGAGAGAGAGAGGGAGAGAGAAAGAGAGAGAGAGAGCGCTGAGTGAGAGTTTTAAGCTTTGGATTACAAAGGGAGGCAGTGAGATGAATCGAGAAGAAACCCAAACTGAGGGTGTATTCACACCTATCTCGTTTGGAGCAGTTGTTCCGAAACAGAGAGCATTTTCCCCCTTGGTGCGGTTCGTTTGGGGGAGTGTGAACACAGCAATCGCACTCAGATGCGGGACAAAACAAGCGGACCGAGATCGCCAAGAAAGGGTGGTCTCGGTCCGCTTCCAAACGAACTCTGGTGCGGTTCGTTTGTGGTGAGAACGTGAGCCGACCTCGATCCGCCACAACAGCAGTAAACGGTGCGCATTTTTGGATAAACCAGCTGCAGTAGTCAGCTGCGCTGTGCGTAATGGCCTGAAGAACGAACATTTTTATCGTTTAAAAACAACATCTTTCAGATCCTGTTTTGGCGACTTGTGACTTGCATCGATAAACTTTGGGGGATTTTTGGATCATCACATCAGCAGTTTGAACTCAATCAACTTACCTCGGACCATGGGAAGCAACGTTAATGTGTTGAATCTCTACGATTTTGCGTGCGGTGTGCTGCGCAGCACACCGCCCTCTCTCTCCCTCTCTCTCGCTCTCTCTGGTCTCCATTCAATAAATGAAAACAAATCGTGGTAATCAGAGCCAGCCTTCTTTGTGATAAGATTGTCTGGTTCAATCAGACAATCAGACTGATTGCATGTCTTCCTCGAAATGTCCGTTATTATTAAATTATTTATTAATATTTTATTCCTGACAGGACAGGTGTTCATATAGCCTATGTCTCGGCTAATCCTCATCTCCGTGATAGTAGCCTAATAGCAGAATTTGCGAGGGTCTTTGATCTTCTATCTCCAAATTCCCAATAGCCTAAATAGGCTAAATAAATACATAGGCTTACATAGGCTACATAGCATACATTAATAAATAAATAAAGAACTTTCTCCCTCTCTCTCTCTCTCTCTCTCCCGATCCCTCCCTCTTTCTTTCTCTCTCTCTCTCTCTCTCTCTCTCTCTCTCTCTCTCTCCTCGCACGGCGGACGCCCGACATAGCCTAAAATGTAGGTCTAACAAAACGCATTTTTATAATCATATAGGAAAATCTCTGGGAATTATTTTGTCCATCCCGAGAGGCTATTAGCCTATCAGAGTCTCTGCTGGCCAATCCAGGAAGTTTGACAATACTATTTGGACCGTTTCATTTGTGGCTGTGTGAACACAAACGAACCAAGGCACAAATGCAACAATTGTATCAATTAAGTACCTGAATCGGAACAAAGCAAACGACCTACAGGTGTGAATACACCCTGAAATTGAGCAAATTGACCCGAAAAGACTCCGCCATCCCAGTACCAGTGCTGGGCAGTAGGGATGCACCGATTGCAAAATTCTGGGCCGATACCGATGTTTGAAATAACAATTTGGCCGATAGCCATTACCGATGTTGTTTTTTTACGCCCTTTTTTTTTTCTCAGATTTGTTTATTGGTTTTATGACATACAAATGTCCAGGAAGTCACTTATGACTTTTCAATGTTGTGTCAAGTACATTATGGATATATGTTATAGAACAAAAAATCCCGTGATAGAGACATAAAAAACAACCCCAACAACAACAACAACAACAACGTCGGCCACAAAAACAAAAATTAAAGATAAAATACCAAATTGACAAGATAAAGAGATACATTTCAAACACACTAAGGATTTGTAGTTTTTGGTTCAATAATTTTTACGCCTTTTTTGACAGGGAAACAAAAAAATCTTCATTATAAACAAATGACTGACCTGTTTTAAAGTCTTTTGAGTCCTTCATCACAATCCTTGTGAATGAGCACAATTCAATCATACTGTAACGTAATTATGAAACAAACAAACAACAAATTACAGTATGTGACCCAACTGATCGGTTGACGGAAAACGGTGAACGACATATTTTTTGCCGATGGCCGATTGCAGTCGACAAGGCCAATATCGGCCGATCCCGATGTAGGGCCGATATATTGGGGCATCCCCATTGGGCAGTAAAGTAAAGTAAGCATTACTGTAATTGTATTACTTTCACAGTAACTAGTAAGTGTCCTAGGTAGGCAAATAAAGAACAATTATGCAGTTTGGCTGATTGTTGTCTCCTCCTTTAAGGTTACTGTTCCAATGGATTCAGTTCTAAAAGGAGCTGGCTAAACAGGTTGTACGTCTCTTTTAGGAGGGGGGGGGGTGTAGTGAAAGTAATAATATAGTAAAGTAATGAGTAACTAATTACTTGTGATACCAAGTAATGAGTAAAGTAATTGTATTACTTTTTAAAGGAGTAATAAAGTAATAAGTAACTAATTACAATTCCTGAGTAACTTGCCCAACACTGCCCAGTTCCCCCATCGGGGCCAGTGCTCCTACCTGTTTGCTGTACTTGTTCCCAGTCTGGCAGCCATACTCGGAGCACTGGTCAGATCCCAGGGACATGGCGTCTGCGTTGCCGCTGCCGCCGCTGCTGCTGCTGCTGGAGCCCGCGCTGCCCACACAGCCCCCGCTGCCCACGAAGGTGTTGGAGGGGGGCAGGTCCTGGACGGCTTGGTGCTTCTTGCCCTCTGCTGGCGGGGAGTGGGGCTGCAGATGCACTGCCGGGAGTGGTGAGCTGGATTTGTAGTGCCTGGCCAGATCGGGGCTGGACTCGTGCCTCCTGCCGCCGCTCATGCGCGGGCTGCCCGGGTCTCCGTCCATGGCGCAGTAGCGGGCGGCCAGGCGATCGCTGGTGCTGCTCACGTCCTCCTCGTCGTCGTCATTGCCGTGGCGCCGCAGCCCGTTCACCGTGACGATGCCGCTGTAGAGCGACCTGTCCGACTTCCCTCCTCCGACCACGGTCACGCTGCCGCTGCTTCCGTTGCGCTTGTTGTCCCTGCGAGGCTTCCGTCCCCGGTCCGATCCCCCGCCGCGGCCGGCCTGCGGCTGAGCCCCCTGGGGACTGAAGAAGTCTTCCTCCGGTTCCTTCTTACCGGCTTCGTAGCCGTTCTTGCCCTGAGCGCCGCACTGCCGCGCCGTGACCACCAGGAGGATAACCAGGATCACGGCTGCCGCGCCCGCTAGGACGCCGATGGCCACGCTGAGGCGCTGTTTCCCTAAGGCGCGGTCGCTGTCCGGGTCCCCTGCAATGTCCAGGGACAGGGGGGCCATCAGGCTACGAGCCACCTGGGGTGTGAGCGAGCAAGAGAGAGAGAGAGAGAGAGAGAGAGAGAGAGAGAGAGAGAGAGAGAGAGAAAGGAAGAGACAGGAAGAGAAAGGAACAAAGACAGAAACTGTCAATGACTAGAAGTCCAAAATAGCTGGTGTAAAACATGACACAGCACAGAGACATCAAGCAGGCAGCATTCTAAACTTAGTCGTCACTGTGTTAACGGAGGCACCACTCCACGATTCCCAGACACATAGTGCAATATTGATCTCCCCCAGGTGCGTGCAGCACCTGTGCCACTACCTCTCAACTTCTGATCTCCCCGCAGCCGCTAACGATCGTTTCAATCAAAAGTTCAATTACCCGAGATATGGAAAGACAATTAGCACTGATAGAGGAAACATCCAAGGTAATGTTGTATTAATGTGCTGCGGGGAGGGGAGCTGGGGGGGTTAAGCATGCAATGAAAGACAAGAGGAAGGTCACGAGAGAAAGGACAAACGGTGAATAGATGTGCAAATAAAGGAAAGAGATAGCCAATGACTGCATCCCCGGTAAACAAACACAGCCACTGTCTCATCAATGAACAATATCCCTATTGTAAATGACAGCGTAGGTGTGGCTTTGCAAAAGGACTTGCAATCTGCATTCTTCTACTGCACTGCATTCAATCCCCCCCCCCCCCCCCTAACGGTGTGCACCGGTACGTTGTTCTGAGAAGCACGCTATATTCTGTGTGCTACAGGGTGATGCTAATGCGTCGTGATCAATTGACCCAGGATAGTGGACAAATAACACATAACCATCTAAAGATTCTCCATTATGGAAGAGGTCAAACACATACAGGCAGAAATGTACACACACACACACACACAGTGAGCTCGTGCTACACTAATAAAAGGGTCATTATAAGAAAGTGGGTTTTGTTGAAGCACAATCACGGCCCATTACTGGTGATGGAGCCCCGCTCAGCAGGAGACAATGAGGCTGTGGTGGTGCGCTGCTCTGCAGAGCCCTGCTGCTAACACGGGACAGCGCCATGCATCACAATATAGCTAATCAATACATAGCATAGGAATGGGAACTATGTTGGGAGGACCATTATGTGTAGACAGAGACACACACACACACACACACACATGCACGCACGCATGCAGGCACGTACCCACGCACACACACACACACGCACACACACACACACACACACACACGCACACACACACACACACACACACACTAACAGGCATGCACTGTGCACTGTGACTGCGAGCTGTCCGTTAGTCAAACAGCTCATTCTGCAGGCCTGACACCTTGTCTCACAGCCCATAAAACAATTCTTTGGGCCTGTCAAGGCTAGGGATTGTATACTCTCTCTCGCTCTCTGCCGCCTCTGCCTTATATAGGCAATAAGGCTGGGGGCGAGAGAATGGGAGAGAGAGAGAGAGAGAGAGAGAGAGAGAGAGAGAGTGAGAGTGAGAGAGAGGAGAAGTTATATTTGAACCCCCTATGGTATTTTAATAACTAAACACACACAAAAACTATGACCGGCACCACTGTGCAGACTAGTGTCGCTCACACATCTGCGCTGTACAACTTTGCTTATTACATTATCCCAGGCACATTAGCCGCACTCATATACAGACACATTATTCACTCTCACTTATCCTGCCCCCCCAAGCTAAGACCGGGGACTGTTATATTTCATTGTTTGATCACCATCTATCTGTGGGTTAAGTTTCATTGTTTAGAGAGCGCGTCTACTATTCTCCTTCCACTGCATAGGGTCTCTCTCTCTCTCTCTCTCTCTCTCTCTCTCTCTCTCTCAGCCCTGCATAGGGTCTCTCTCTCTCTCTCTCTCTCTCTCTCTCTCTCTCTCTCTCTCAGCCACGCTCTGCTCTCCTCTGGCCCATTGTGCAGCTTTTGCCTGCAGTATTCCCATTCTCATTCTGCCCGGCATCTCTCTGGCTTAGCTTCCCTGCATTGTGCGCACACAAGAGAGAGAGAAGAGCTATACTGTACATGGCGCTGAATCAGCCAAGCGTGTGTGTTTGTGTTTGTGTGACTGTGGGTGTGGTGTGTTTGTGTTTGTGTGACTGTGGGCGTGGTGTGTTTGTGTTTGTGTGACTGTGGGCGTGGGTGTGTTTGTGTTTGTGTGACTGTGGGTGTGGTGTGTTTGTGTTTGTGTGACTGTGGGCGTGGGTGTGTTTGTGTTTGTGTGACTGTGGGCGTGGGTGTGTTTGTGTTTGTGTGACTGTGGGCGTGGGTGTGTTTGTGTTTGTGTGACTGTGGGCGTGGGTGTTTGTGTTTGTGTGACTGTGGGTGTGGGTGTGGGTGTGTTTGTGTTTGTGTGACTGTGGGTGCGTGTATGTTTGTGTGACTGTGGGTGTGGGTGCGTGTGTGTTTGTGTGACTGTGGGTGTGGGTGCGTGTGTGTTTGTGTGACTGTGGGTGCGTTTGTGTTTTTGTTTGTCTGACTGTGGGTGTGGGTGCGTGTGTTTGTGTTTGTGTGACTGTGGGTGTGGGTGCGTGTGTGTTTGTGTTTGTCTGACTGTGGGTGTGGGTGCGTGTGTGTTTGTGTGACTGTGGGTGTGGGTGTGTGTGTGTGTGTGTGTTTGTGTGACTGTGGGTGTGGGTGCGTTTGTGTTTTTGTTTGTCTGACTGTGGGTGTGGGTGCGTGTGTGTTTGTGTTTGTGTGACTGTGGGTGTGGGTGCGTGTGTGTTTGTGTTTGTCTGACTGTGGGTGTGGGTGCGTGTGTGTTTGTGTGACTGTGGGTGTGGGTGCGTCTGTGTTTGTGTTTGTGTGACTGTGGGTGTGGGTGCGTGTGTGTTTGTGTGACTGTGGGTGTGGGTGCGTGTGTGTGTGTGTTTGTGTGACTGTGGGTGTGGGTGCGTGTGCTCGTGCGAGCGAGGGGGAGAATAGAAAGTGTCAGTGGTAATCTAATGCGTGCCTGCGTACGATACTTATGTCACGATGTGAGGTTTCATGCCAAATTTCAATCAGAAGGCCGCCAGATTTGCATAACCTGATCAGCCCGTGACGTCAGTCAAGTGTAAGTATGACATCAGTTATGACGTCAGGTCATCCTAGTACATATAGCGAGGGACCTACGTCACCTCCCTCTCTGGCGGATCATAGCAGCAGCTGGCATCACGGCTGTTCATCATCTCCTCTGAAGCCATCCTCTGAAGCTGTCGTTTGGCCCACCCACCTCCCCAGTCCACCACCAACGAGTCTTGACTCCCAAAGAATTCCCCACGGGGATGATTCTCTATCCTAGCCTATTCAGATGCCCTCCTCTCACCTCAAGAGGAGCGCCACCTGGCAAGGGAGTCATACGCCAAAGTACTTGCCATGCTTGCCATTTGCTAAATAAAGCCGCTTGTTAAATCTTACCGACTGGCCTCTCATGATTGAAATGCTAATTGCGATATGCTAGTGTTGCAATATGTTAGTATTGCGATATACTGAGTACTGCCATATTTTACCTTTTTTTCCCACAGCAAATTATGTCCCCAAAGGAAAACTTTGTCAACATCTGTTTCATCTAAGGTAAAGTTTCCAGTCTGTTCATCTCACGTTAATCATTTTTATTGCAGCAAAACTGTCAAATAGACAGACTGACCAACACCCAAAAACTGGTCGTAAATGTTGCATAAAATATTATGATACTTGGCATTCGTGCGATACGATATATTGCTACACAAAATATTGCAAGACTATGCTGTATAGATTCCCGCCACCCCGCCCCTAGTGCACGCATGCGAGAAGAGGAGACTTTGAGTGCAAGCTATGTATAGTAGTGTGTGTGTGTGTGTGTGTGTGTGTGTGTGTGTGTGTGTGTGTGTGTGTGTGTGTGTGTGTGTGAGAGTGTGTGTGTGGGTGGGTGTGTGTGTGTGTGTGTGTGTGTGTGTGTGTGTATGTGTGTGTGAGCGTGTGTGTGTGTGTGTGTGTGTGTGTGTGTGTGTGTGTGAGTGAGCGAGTGCACAGGCCGTTTAAGTGTTCAACAGGATAGCTCAGCAGCCAGCTCTACCACTGTGTTTCGAGTGCGCCCCTCTTGACGCATATCCCCCAACTCCCAGTGGGCTCTTCTACTCTGCTGCAGGAGACTTGTTCCAGGCCGGGCTGAACACCACCATCTATCTGCTCCACTCTCCAAGGATGCTGTTATCTGCATGTCACGGCAGATACCCATCCATGAAGACAAGGAGCTTCTCCCCTGACCATACTATTGACCCGAGCTTAGAAGGTGCCGGGTCTTAGTTGTAGTTCAATGCGTTTAAACTGCACAGTGTGACAATATCATATAAATATATAAAAACAACATTCAATATGTGGGTCTGAGAGATAGAATCTCATCAAATAGGGGGTCTGTGGCTTTAAGGTGAACACATTTTTAGGGTATGAAAATGGTTGAGAATCACTGATCTAAACTATTTAAATTGAATAATATGTATTCGAAAACAGAAAAGGCCCACTATTCTGGGAAAAAAACAAACTCTTAGCATGAGATGAAAACACATGCTGTAAGATTGTGAAAATATTACCGTTGAAGGCACTCGTCAGACTAATAGCTCCCAGTTGAAAGGCAGCAGTAGTAATCTTCCCTGTCCTACTGATCTACAAAGCTCGTTAAGTTTTTCCAAATGACAACCATGTCCAAAATCTTTCTGCCGCGCGCGCCTCAAACTGTGCAGCATGATATCGGAGCTAATTAGCCAACATGTGGGCCGGGCCCAGTGCTGTTGGAAAGGAGAGACTGGAGTGATTTTCTGCCGCGGTGCCGCAGCACTCGCAGCCGTTTTCATCCCCTAATTACATCTGGCATCCATCCACCACTCGGTTTGACTTCATTATGAGATGGATGTGTTCTCTCTTCAATGACTTCTACTCAATTACTCCTCCGAGTTCCTCCCTAACAATCTAACTAAACTAGCGCATTTTGTAATCTAAAGGAGCTTTGATACCGGCTCGGACATATTACACCCCCCATTGTTCCGTTGAATGGCCCGAGTCATTGAGACACGTTGCAGTTAATCCCACCTGTCAGCGCCATTCTCCCCGTTGCTTACCAGGTGTTCCGTTCTCAAGCTCGCCCCCCTTGATTGCTCTTTTGTACTTTTCCCCTCTTCTCTAATGTGCCATTGTTTCATGGTTGTGTCCCGGCAGCGTGACTCATCGCGTGGCTCGCGAGTCCCGCGCGGCTCGTCGAGCTTTAGTCGGCGGCTCGCGGCACACCTCATTCAACGTGGAATATTGCATCATTTTGCCCTCATGTAGCGACTTTATTTCTCAAAAGTGATCTGGCGACTTTCTGACCGTTGAGCGACAAAGCATTTGGCAATGAATTGGTATAAAACGGTATGGCGGATGGCTGTTTTCTCTACTTACTTTTGTAATCCAGAGGTCTGAGCGCTTCACACATTGTCACATTGTCACATTGTATGATATTGTTGTCATATCACACTGATATGATTGCCGATATATATCGTGCATCCCTACACCAAACTCTTTGCTTTGGTGCTGCGACACATCTTATCTGTCTGTTTTCCTTCTCAGGTGCCGACAAACTATATGGTGTGACACTGTTTACATCTAGTTCTATAGAGAGCCAAAGTGAACGTCACTTCCTGCTTTTCTCCCTGTACCAGCGTGTGAAAAAATATGAATGATCTGAGCAATACGCTACCTTTTCCCATTTGAATTGTGCCAGGGGGGTTCACACGTCATGTTTGTCCATGTAAAACATAACTCTGCAAGTCGAGAAAGTCGCAGTTTGTGGTAAAACTGTGGCGGCACTATAAGTGAAAAGTCAGAAAGACTACGTACAACCAGTCGGATCAAAAAAAAGGAACGTATCTCTCCGTTCACAAGCATTCATATTTTTTTCACACGCTGGTACAGGGAGAAAAGCAGGAAGTGACGTTCACTTTGGCTCTCTATAGGTTGAGTCGATGTCTCGTCTCGTCATAGATGCTGGGGTAGCTGGCTGGGGGCGTGGTCAGCGTGGGGTAAATCCTCCCGTTCTCCCCATTCAGCATTGTTAGCATTTAGCTGCTAGCCCAGCCCAGGCAGACACGATCGGTGATTCAACCACCGCAGTAAACGCACATCTGAACAGACGTCTATGTACCTGCTCTAGAATCCCCAATCCTGTAGTGTAGAGCCGCAGCACCGTCCTTTGGTGAGTCAGCCCATTGAAATATATGGGGGGGGTTTTACCCCAATCGCGTGCCAGCTGTAGTAACATTTTGTGGGTGCTTCCCACACAGACCGACTGCATCTATTGCAGTCAACACTGTGTAGTAGTTCCGCTTCCTGGGGACCATCATCAGCCAGGACCTAAAATGGGAGCTGAACATCAGAGCTCTCACCAAGAAGGCACAGCAGAGGATGTACTTTGTGCGGCAGCTGAAGAAATTCAAAGTGCCAAAGGCCACGATGGTGCACTTCTACAACTCCATCGTTGAGTCCATCCTCACCTCCTCCATCACCGTCTGGTATGCTGCTGCCACTCAAAAAGACATCAACAGACTTCAGCGCATCATCCGCTGTGCTGAGAAGATAATCGGATGCAACCTGCCATCCCTCCAGGACCTGCACGCAGCCAGGACACTGAAGCGGTCTCGCAAGATCATGGCTGACCCCTCCCACCCTGGCCACAAACTCTTTAAGACACTCCCCCACGGCAAGAGACTGAGGTCTGCCAAGACCAGAACCACCCGCCACAAGACCAGCTTCTTCCCAACCGCCATCAGCCTCACCAACAAGGCCCAGAAACCCCTTCCGCCAAGGGCCTCACCAACAACCCGTTCCCCCACACACAAACTCACTACCTCCTCCTAAATTCAACTGAACCCCCCCCCCCCCCCCCCCCATAAAACTGGAACTCATATCTAATTTAATGCCTGTCTAACTGGGACTGTAAATTCATGTAAATTCCCTGCACATTAATGCCTATTTAACTTAGCATGTAAATTTCATGTACATTCAATGTAAACTCTTATTTAACTCTGACTGTAAATTCATGTAAATCCACTGCCTATTTAACGTCTATTTAACTCAGTCTGTAAATATCATGTAAATCCAACGTAAATTCATATTTATCATCCACAGAACACTTCACCACTCATGTACATATTGTATATATTTACTCGATTTGATTGCACTTGCAACTTTGCGATTGTCTTTAGTTATCTTCCTACTTCTGATCTCTGTATTGATGTGACCGCTACGCTGCATACAGACACTAAGACAAATTCCTCGTATGTAACTTGCATACTGTGGCAATAAAAGTGATTCTGATTCTGATTCTGATTGCCTGACCTGTTGGCTGTAGACCCTTTCCCCTACGGAAATGATACAATGTGTGCATGTTCCGAATCTGTTACACTATTAGTCAAACACACTGCATCACAAGGCCACTGAGCTGATTTGAAGTTTGTATGCAGGGCCAAAGAAATGTGCAATTGTCAGATGTCAAGCAATTACAGCTTCTCTGAGTTTTGCTTTTATAGCAGAATGAGGAGTTAATTTGATTAGTGCAATAAAGAGAGGAAATAAAGAAACCAAACCCCATTCTGCCCATGCTCATTGCTGATTTCCCAGTAATGATAACTAGCCTAGTCAGTAGCACTGCACCTCACTCCTTCAAGCCATATCATAGTTTGCTGTTTAGTCCCCTTAGTTCCAAGAAGAGCACGTAGATTCACTAAATCATATCTAATGTATCAGCATGCGTATACTCCACTCTCCCCTCATTCTCCCTGTAATCACTAACTCTCAGTATAAAACAAGCATGGCGGTTTCTAGACACTTTCTTCTACATGTTCCCACTTCATGTGCAGATGGTGCTGTAGCGTACTGCATCGCACTAATCCCCAACACTGTTCTGGGGCCGGTTGCACCAACTGGTCTTACACTGGTCTTAAGCTAAGTTGGTCGTAACTTTACGACCTACAGCTACGCCGGTTGCACCAAGACGACTTAAGCCTTATTTTCACTAAGACCAGGCGTAACTCCTACGCCTCGTCAGGAGGAGGCGTAGAGCCTGCCTGTAACAGAGATCTCCGCGGAGACCTTTTTGACCGTCATCGTCGTAACATCGCCAGTTCGCCGTCTTTGAAAGCACGGCGTTAGATTATAACTAACTACTTGTGTGGCTTAGCCTTCCCAAATGTTGGCGTTAATTCTTTTAGAATTTAATACATAGAATTGGGAACGTTACATTCAATTTCATTCAGACTGCCTGATACTAATGGGCGCCGCCATTTTCCCCCGGGGCTTCCACAGGAGGAGGGGGGTGGGAGGAGGGAGGGTGTAGTGACGCACATACAGTAGTGGGTGACGGCGCGAGGCACATGTGGGCCAATCAGAGGGCATTCCCCGACAATTCACATGAACGCGCATTGCTATGGCCAGCGTAGTTAAGACCAGAGTAAGCCGTGTTGGTGCAACAGGCGTAAGTCCATGGTCTTAACTAAGACCGACGTAGGAGTTACGACCAGGCATAGTTAAGACCAGTTGGTGCAACCGGCCCCAGGTCTATTATAGTAAAGATGCGGTGGTGGAGAACAACACTGTTCAGGTCTATTATAGCAGTGGTCCCCAACCACGGGGCCGCGGACCGGTACCGGGCCGCAACGCATTTGGTACCGGGCTGCGAGCCCGGTCCCATTTTTTTTTATATATATAAACATAGGCTATAATATTATAGGCTGTGTGTGGTAGTTGAAACATAGTTTCAAGTTGACGTTTATTTATGTTTGTAGTTGAAACAAAAACATAAATACTGTATAGGCTACATACAGTACAACACAAAAGGCTGTTATTTACCCTTTGTCACCACCTGGTGAGTAAATATATAATGTAACTAAAACCATTAAAATTGACAACCGGTCCGCAACTTTTTTTTCCATGTATCTACCGGTCCTTGGCACAAAAAAGGTTGGGAACCCCTGTATTATAGTAAAGATGCAGTGGTGGAGAACAACTCTCCTCTATTCAAATGAACAGGATTCAACCTCTCAGTAATCCTTGACCAAATCTGGGGCAGGCCCATTTCTCTCTCTCTCTCTCTCTCTCTCTCTCTCTCATACACACACACACACACGCACGCGCGCGCGCGCATGCACGCACACACACACATACACACCTAATGATCTCAGTAAAACGTACCATAAAAAAGAAACACTTCAGTAATAAACGTCTCTCTCTTTTTCTTTTTTCCTTTCTACCACACAGTTATTATATGAACGCATGCTGTTATTGCTGGACAAAGAAAGCACTCCAGTTGGAAGCTACAAAGATGCTGGCATCGCCAATAGCCTTCAAAGGAGAAATGGGGTTCTTTATCTGGGACAAATATAGACACAATTATTTCCTCAAAAATAGGCAGAAAATTGTATCACCCCACGGACTCTAGAAATGGTGCCGTTATCTATGTCATTCTATCGAGAAAATAATCTCTTTAGCAGTTTAGTTCAAACAGCTATCATCAGCTGTCATTACCCGTGTCCTCCATGTGTTATCATTGTGCCCATTATTTAAATGGAATGAAGGCCACTATCATCACTATCGTGATTGGTTAATTATTTGCATACATAATTTCCTCATTCCAGTTAATCCGCGCATTTGGATCCCTTTTGCTCGCCGCTGATATAAGCCCGTGTGTAAACATGCATAATGTGTATGATTACCTGTGCGTCCACCAGCGTCGCGTTGGCCAAGCTCTCGTTGATGAAGACGTGGACCAGGGCGGTGGCACAGAGCGAGGGGGCCCCGCTGTCGTTAACCCGCACCACCAGGCGATGTAGCCCCCTGTGGCGCCTCTCCAGAGGCTCTGCCAGGGTGATCACCCCGTTGGTGTGGCCAATCTCAAACAGTCTGAAGGGGTTCCCCCCCACTAGGGCGTAGCGGAGGTCGGCGTTGGGGCCGGTGTCCGAGTCCAGGGCGGTGACGGTCCTGACGACGGTGCGGGCGCTGCTGGCCGGCGGAAGCAGCGTGTAGGACTCGTTGGCGGGAGAGGTGACGGAGGGGGCGTTGTCATTCTCGTCGGTCACAAAGAGCGAGACGGTGGCGGTGGCGGTCTTGCGGGGCTCCCCTCCGTCCACGGCCCGGACACGGAAGGTGTAGGCCGAAAGCTTCTCGCGGTCGAACGACGCCGAGGAGAAGATGGTGCCCGTGTTGTTTTCAATGGAAAACACCTCCTGACGTTCTTTCTCTCCATCTCCGCCCTCGCTCTTCTCGCCACCTCCTCCTCCTCCCTTCTTCTCGTCGTCTCCGTCCATCTCCACAAACAGGCTCAGTTCTGCGTTCTCCCCTTCGTCGGCATCGGTCACGGTGACCATGCCGACTGGGCTGTTGGCAAGGAGGTTCTCCTTGACGTAGAACGTGAAGATTTCCTGAACAAACTTTGGCGCGTTGTCATTGCGGTCGGTCACCTGAACGACGACGGTGGCCGAGCCCTGCAGAGAGGGGGTGCCCTTGTCCTTGGCGATGACCCGGAGCTCATACCTTTCGCGCTGCTCACGGTCCAGAACGCCAGTCGCGCGGATATCTCCATTATCTGCGTCTATATAAAACGGCCCGCTGACAGCGGGGTCCAGGGTGTACGCAATCTCTGCATTCTTGCCACTGTCGGCGTCTGTGGCTACCACGGTGACCACCCTTTCACCAGGCGAGTTGTTCTCGGCGAAGTGAACCTCCACTACGCTCTGGGCGAAGGTCGGGGCGTGGTCGTTGATATCCACCACTCGCACCGTCAGCGAGCTGTTGCTGGACAAACTGGGGCTTCCAGAGTCGACTGCCACGATGGTAACGCTGTACTCTTTGGTGGCCTCGTAGTCCAGCAGGGCTGAAGTATGTAAGAAGTACTTTTTCCTGTTCCTGCAAAGTTGGTTACAAAATGCATTCATTGTGTTATAGTTGCTGTTGTCACATTGTGCATGTCTTGTTTTGTGTTGTGGTACATTTAAAACTTCAACTTCAGCTATACAGCACACAGCTGCTGTCACAATTACACAGTAGCTAATAGCTTGATATTGATACTGTCAATTACCCTAGCACCCTCACTCACCCCCCAACATTCACCTTCAGGAAGTGTTTTTACTTTCATTCAGAGCAGAGGTTTTCAAAGTGGCAGGCAGGCCTTCCCCCGGGGGGGGGGGGGGGGGGGGGGGGGAGGGTTGGGGGGGGCGGGAGGGGTGGGCTCCAAACATTTTCAGGGGAGGCTCAGTGAATGGACGTGAAAACATATTACATTAGTTATTACATTAGTTATCAAAACTGAGATCACATAGAATAGCCTAAATGTGTGATTTGGTCAAAGAGATAGTAGTTCAGATAGTTCCCTTTCCCTGAGAAGGAAACAACTAAATGCCTTCAGTCGGTCATTTTTTATCGTCTGAAGCTATCTTGCCTCTATTGTTGAGATTGAATAATTCAAAATCAAATCAGAGAACATAATCCTGATCCCATAGGCATCCAGGAAGTTAGCAAAACTATGCTAAGCTAGTAAGGGGGTGGGGGGTTGAGGTCTGAGGGGAGACCCACAGCCTGAGACTTTGAAAAACCCTGGATTTAGAACATAGAGATTTCTTGCTGTTGGTTGATTAAGAAAGTTGGGAAAAAACATGACTTTTATTACCAACCACACCTTGTGAGTCTGTGTGTGTGTGTGTGTGTGTGTGTGTGTGTGTGTGTGTGTGTGTGTGTGTGTGTGTGTGTGTGTGTGTGTGTGTGTGTGTGTGTTCACACACACTTTACACCCTTGGCCCACATTCGTTTTAATGACTGGTGTGATCCCACTGCAAGGTGGTGTTTAATTATATTTTTTATAACTTTTCCAATTGCATGAGATCCTCTAAACCCATTTGGAGTGTGTGTGTGTGTGTGTGTGTGTGTGCGTGTGTGTGTGTGTGTGTGTGTGTGTGTGTGTGTGCGTGTGTTTGTTTGTGTGTGTGTGTGTGTGTGTGTGTGTGTGTGTGTGTGTGTGTGTGTGTGTGTGTGTGTGTGTGTGTGTGGCAGTGGCACCACTTGAAATGTGCATGCAACACCACTTGAGCCAATGTTCTCTGAAAGAGTCTCTGTGGGGGGAAATAACATTGTAAAAACACTTCCTGGAGCAGCGATAGTGGAGTGTCGGGACCTCAGCCTGTAGTAACGGAATGCTTGAATTGTAAGGATATTAGAAACACAATATGAACTCTCAATGAATGAAATATGTCTATGGAAGATGTAGAGCAGTGGTTCTCAAACCTTTTTTGATTCAAGGTCAAGGACCCCTAAACTGTAACAAATTAGACCACAGAGCCCAATTTCATACGATTTTGTCCTAGGGTCCCCCAACTGATACGATTTTTGCTCTTCAATGTTTTATTATACTGTATATGTATGAAACCCATCACCAAAACAGTCATACATTCTGTCATTACGTTACTTATGGATGGAATTATAGTGAAAATGAATGATTCCCCTTTTTGCTGCGGACCCCCTGGGGGTCCCCTGGACCCCACTTTGAGAACCACTGATGCAGAGTGCTCTGTGCTGAGTTTGGCCTACCTGTCGAAGGCTTCATCTGCAGGCAGGGGAGGGAGTGCTGTTTCTCCAGCTGGCTTCAACGTGAACGGGACATCTCCAACCACTGTGCACGTCACAGCACCGTTCTCTCCCTGGTCTCGGTCTGACAC